>NW_027286415.1:560000-792646 GCF_022747635.1 Hetaerina americana
CATTAGCAAATGGATCCGCTTTGCTTCACCTTGGTCCCGGTCTTGTTTTACTTTCCTCCTCGGATCGGCGACCATCTCTTTATTCATTTTCTTAGCTCCCATTTATCTCTCCCTCACCACCCCATTATCTGCCGATACATCTGTCCCGGCTGCCTCGCACAGCTCCCGCCCCTTCTGTCCTCGGGTCCGAATTCTCTCGTGTCCCGTCCTGTCTCGTGCCGGAGCGCCGTCCACCGAAGATCTCCTCCCGCCGAATTGAATCGGCGATTCCTCTCCCTCCCCGCACCCACCAACACCCTCCCCCGTCCATATCCTCCGGGCTCGGTTGAAATGAGAGCTCCCCACTCCTCCCTATTTCCTGCATTCGGAGGAATCAAGGCGTATTATCCACGCACCGATGTTTCCAATACACCCTCCTCGGTTAAGCCGAAAGGATTACGCTAAAATATATCTTTCCGTCTGCTGACGCTCGCTTCCCTTTGGAAACACTTACGTAAGATGAAGGATGATCTCTCGGAACACGTTTGTCCCCATGACTTAAACCCGTTGGTTTTAATGTGATGCATTTTGGTGAGCAAGAAAGGTATGATTTTGCAGTTTATGCTTTTCATTCATTCAAATCATAGCATTCGGAAATGTATGAAATTTAATGTAGAAATGTATAGCATTTGGAAGAGAAATAGTATATACATCACGTTATCATCTGCGCGTGTGAATCCTGATATATTTGCAAAGGGAATTCCGGAATTTGCCTCGAGTATACTTGGACTTTTATAACAGGGTATACATTTGTAAATGGAAATATTTTCTTTATCAACCTTGTGCGCAAATATACCCCCCTTTATATGGGATTTAGTTCTTAACTATAAAATGAATTTTATGGCTACTTTCGAGCATGCCTAAAGCTTAAGTAGAAGGATTAGGTTTTTCCTTAATTGTATGTGGTTAACGTGAGCGATGAACAAATTGCTTACCTCTCTTTATAGATCGATGCTTAGGTTAACTTGTTTCTCCTTGTTGTCTCTAAGGCATTGATTTTTTTGCAAGAAGAGAACTATGTTTACAAGAGTAATATGCCAGCATAGGTACATTTAAAATTTGCAACATTCGACATAGTTTTTGGGGTAATTTATGTTACTGAATGTCTGCTTAGGACAAATTTTCTTGCGCTCTATATTTCTCAGACTTACCTGGACGTATATCGAAACTGTTTTACTCTACCGCAATGAAAGGTCCTATTTTTATTGGACTTTATTTTGACGTCTTAACCTTTTGGTAAAAGATATGGCAAAATCTTTCGTAGTCCATTGGCTTAATTTCAGGCCACATATTGTTTTGGCAGGGCTCAAAGCATGCTCTCCATTCGAAATTTAAGGCAGGTCAGGTGAGATTTTCTAAAAGCATGATGAGTTTTGCCTATGATACTCCAAGTGGTAAACTATTTGGAGGTGACTGATTAAGATATAGTTATTTGGTCTCATTTAGCTTAAACAGTTAGGTCAGACCAATGCGGTTTTCAGCCCTCGTCACAGTCAAATGTCAAGAAGACGGAAAAAGTCATTGTTGACATGGGCCATTTGTCTTGGTGTAATTACCATCATACTCTACATGAATGCAATTTTCTGCTTCGTTATTTTTTTGAAAATGTAATTATGAAATTAAGTGATGTATCGCCCAAGGGTGTAGCTGTGCCTATTTTATTATTATAAGGAGTGAGTGAGGAGCCAGGCGAGGGTAAGATAGATACGCCGGTAGGGTTTGCGAGGGCTAAAACAACGCCGTATTTCTAAGCCTTGCTTCAGAATGTATAATGTATACGAGCGCATTGATACACATGCAAATAGCCCCGTACACTTTCTACTTCCCGTAATTCCATCCCATATGCCATTTCGTTTCCTTCCTCTACATCGCTTTCCCAGAATATTCCCTTCTATAACCGTCTTCAGCATCCCATTGCCTCTCAGTATCTTTTGAATCCACTTATCCGGCGTTCTTAAAATTTCTCCCAACCACCTTCTCTCCTACACTACCAAGCTTAAAAACTACTTTGTTTGTTTTCCTTTCCATTTGTTATTTTTTATCCTTCTCCATACCCACCACATCTTTTAAGTATCCAATCTACGCCTATACTGCTGTCGTAACGATCAAATTTCAATATTTTCAAAGCTATGCTCCAGCCTGAAATTTTCAAGTCTTTTCTTATCATATGAAATTGAAAATAGGGGCACAAAGTATAAGTAGGTATGAAAAAAGGGATTATATGGCCATATTTTATACCTACTGGCATGATTCTTATTGAATACCTTTAGCTATGTGTATACTTAATGCCAGAAGTTTTATTTGTCTCTCATATATGTATGTATACATGTCCGCAAAATATACTAATATATCAATTAATATTATTCCTTTGATTGACAGCAGACAAAAATTATGTATGCAGATATTTATAATGTACATAGGTTTGTGTGTGTGTGTGAATGTATGTAATTATAGAACTATATATAGATCTCCTTTCTGTTCCTCTCTTCCTTGATGAAGGTGGCTGCGATCACCGAAAATCCTAAACTTAATGAGCCTTTTTCTTTGTGCGTTTCTGTGCTTTTATCTCTGTCCACTAGTACTAAATTTTATACCTTATACATATATATTTGGTATATATGTACATATTTATGTATAAGTACAAGTAGACATATATATGTATATATATGTGTATATATATATATATATATATATATATATATATATATAGATATATATATATAAATATATATATATATATATATATATATATATACCATAAACACAGTAATCAACCCTTTGGTCGGTTTAGTATGTGATGGTAGAGTTCACTCAGTACTAAGCCCTACACGGCGTGTGAAATTCACACATCAGGGTAGGGGGGCCAATTCCTATCACTGTGCCGGTTATGGTTTCCCCAAGAAGATCTGGTACCCGAAAAATCACTTACCTTGGGGGGAGTGCCTTGCCCGGGAATCGAACCCGGGACCTTCCGGTCAGCAACTCTCTTCCTTGATGAAGGTGGCTGCGATCACCGAAAATCCTAAACTTAATGAGCCTTTTTCTTTGTGCGTTTCTGTGCTTTTATCTCTGTCCACTAGTACTAAATTTTATACCTTATACATATATATTTGGTATATATGTACATATTTATGTATAAGTACAAGTAGACATATATATGTATATATATGTGTATATATATATATATATATATATATATATATATATAAATATATATATATATATATATATATATATATATATATACCATAAACACAGTAATCAACCCTTTGGTCGGTTTAGTATGTGATGGTAGAGTTCACTCAGTACTAAGCCCTACACGGCGTGTGAAATTCACACATCAGGGTAGGGGGGCCAATTCCTATCACTGTGCCGGTTATGGTTTCCCCAAGAAGATCTGGTACCCGAAAAATCACTTACCTTGGGGGGAGTGCCTTGCCCGGGAATCGAACCCGGGACCTTCCGGTCAGCAGTCAAACGCTCTACCCCCTGGAATACCGTGACCTAGTCATATATTTATATGTATATATATATATATATATATATATATATATATATATATATATATATATAAGTATATATATACACCCCTCCCCAGACTACAACCTTGACGTGGTGGAAGGGCTTGTGCGTTCCGATGACCACTAGAGCTGTGCTGGCGGAGTGATAATAATTGCTCCTGGTAGGGTCACCCATGCCAGATAGGTCGAAAGCTAGGAGCCAGACGAAAGGTAGTCCACGCAGCGTCTGCTCCTCAGTGAGGCGGCTGCAATGGCGTCTGACCCCAGCAGGGCGGCCAGTAAGTGATGGTGTCACGTTAAAAACACTATTGGGGAAGGCAACGGGAAACCACCTCAATTATCATGCCCAATATTTACATGATGGACAATACAGAGATTTTGAGTCCTGGTACCTACGGGGCTCGGCCCAATCGGCCGTGTGTCGTGCCCGGCAGCGGGGGAGGCAAGGCTTCAGCGGTTGTCATCCCACGAAACCCTTGCGGGGGAAAACCAGCAGCAGCAGGACAGAAGACGCAGGAGAAGAAGACCACATTAGTTGGAATAGGAACGCGGAATGGTAAGACAATGATGAGGACAGGGAAATTGGAGAATATTTAGCGAGAGATGGAAAGGGGAAATATCGATATTTTAGGTCTATGCGAGGTGAGATGGAAGGATAGCGGGGATTACTGGAGTGATAATTATAGAATAATATACAGCGGCGGGGATGAAAGCAAACGAGGGGTTGCCATAGTATTAAATGAAGAGGTAGGAAGAAGCGTAGTCAACATAGAGCAGGTAACGGATAGAGTATTAATAGTAGAGATAAAAGCAGAACCGACGAACTTGGTTATTATTCAGGTATACTTGCCATGGAGCAACCATGCGGAAGAAGAGGTCAATACGATATACGATCAAGTAGAGGACATAATTGCGTGTGTTCCTGCAGGGAAACATTTGATAGTGATGTGGGACTGGAACGCGACGGTAGGCGAAGGAAGAGATGTTGGTGAGGTGGGGGGCGTACGGTTTAGGCACGAGGAATGACCGCGGGGAGAAAGCAGTTGAGTTCTGCAGGAGACAGGGGTTAGTCATCACCAACACTTGGTTTAGGCACCACAAAAGACGCAGGTATACATGGAGAATGCCAGGTTACTCAGAGAGGTATCACTTAGATTATATTCTGGTTAGACACAGGTTTAGGAACAGTGTAATAAATTCGCACAGCTTCCCGGGAGCGGATGCTAGAAGATGGAATGTAGAAGCATTGAATAGATTAAAAAGGAAAGAGTGCCAACAGGCGGTAGAGGAAATCATGGAGGATGGCAAAGAACTGACTACTATCGAAAAAAAATGGGAGAATATCAAGAAAGGGTTATCGAAAGCCGCTAAAGGGCACTATTGGAACCCTTAAGGCGAAAAGGACTAGGAAACCATGGATCACGGATGAGATGATTACAAAGATGGATAAGAGTAGAAAATTGAGGAGTGTAAACTCAGAGTTAGGCAAAATGAAGTGCAAACGGTTAAACAGTAAGTAGGCATAGAAAAGGAACATGGCGTAGAGGAAGATATATATATATATATATATATATATATATATATATATATATATATATATATATATATATATATACGTATTTTATATGCACTTAATTAATGCGTATAGTGCACAGTTTCATTTTTCGGAAAATTTCGGTGCTCTAAGATCATTTAAATTCTCAAGTTCGCCCAGAAATAACTATCGAAGTAAACTCGTATTGGTGCTCAACGTAACGCGCGCCAAAGATCGATGCTCGCGCAAATTAGAGCCCGCATGAGCATTCGTGGGCAAAGTGCTATCCAGGGACTATAATCGAAATGTTTAAGAGGATAAATAGCCATGAACTTGAGCCATTTGTTAGGGCGTTATCGCTCTCGCATCGTCAAGTGACCCTGAATTAGATCATCTTGCGCAAGACGTGCGCAAACGTCCATCCCTTCGGAAATGAGAAAAATCTTCAAACTCGCATTAGAGAGGGGCGTGGATGGTTTCCGAGCATCGGATGTGGAGTCGCGGGGCTCGTGACTTGATAGGGCGGGGGAAGGGGCCTATCCCCTTCCGCAGAGGCCCCTACCCCCGCCCACACCTCCTCACCGATGGGTTCTGGAGGAGTGGGTGGGAATAGGGACCGATACAATCCATTCATCTCTTCAGTTATTTTCCTTAACCTTAGTAACGGAAAGTTATTTTTGCGGCGCTTCTCTGCACTCCTCCCGCCCCCATAACCACCCACTGCATCCCTTTTTTAGCCCAGCAATAACGAACGCCCAACTCGGCGCCCGCCCCCATGAGCCTCAACCTATTTCTCCGGGCTTTCCCTCCTCCTCTTTCATCCCCGACTCCTTCCACCGGCCCCGCACCCCGTGTCTCCCCTTTCCCAAAAAGGCCCCGTCAAGTCTCCTCTCCGTCCAACCCCCCTTACCTTCTTCCTCCCCCCCCCCTCCCCATCGTCAACATCCACCCGCCCCGCCTTTATTTTCGCCTCCCTTACGATGCCACCATTCAAAAACTCGTCCGCCCTCCCCAAGGCCTTCTTCTGCTGGCAGATCTCATCGAAATGGACTCGGTCAGAGGCACCGCAGACGGAAAAAGAACAAAACCAAGCGCCGAACGCTCGCAATTTTTTTAATAGACCATTATTTTGCTTTTTTCGTTTTCGCTCCCTCCGTGATGAGGTGGGCGTTTCGGGAGGAGGTTGGCATGGAGTCGATGTTTTTTGCGGCGGTGGGTGAAGGAAGAGGGGAGGGGAGGGGAGGGGAGGACGTCGACGGATGGACTGTTAGGTGTGTTTGCGTTTGAGAGGGTGGATGGGCTAGAGTGGAATTTTTTCCTTGCGAGGATGAGTCACTCAAGTCTTGCCGAGCCCATTAATGTGTTTCGGTAATCTCAATCCCTCCCCTCTCTTCTTCCGCATTATTTTCTTCTTGGTCTTCATTTAACGAAATCTTTAGCCTATTTTTACATTTCTCTACCAAGTATTTTTGCATTATAATTATCTTTCTCTAATTATATTTATTCGCTAAATTAAGATTCACAGTAAGTCATGATATTTATTGCAGGCAAAACTTTGTC
Organism: Hetaerina americana; assembly: GCF_022747635.1. Classification (NCBI taxonomy): domain Eukaryota; kingdom Metazoa; phylum Arthropoda; class Insecta; order Odonata; family Calopterygidae; genus Hetaerina; species Hetaerina americana. The sequence goes on from NW_027286415.1 coordinate 566,655, forward strand.
TTTGTTTCATCTTAGTATGGTAGAATGGCCATTTTTAATTTATTTTTTTAGAACTTGTAATGCGAGGTCGTGGGTGCGCCTTTCGGCAACTGACGGGTGAGCACGGGCTGAGATTCGGGGAACGGCACTGAAGTCTCTCCGCTTCAACCTAGCTCTGTGAGAATGCGAGTACAGTCTCTTACTTTGCCCAGATCTTCCTGGAAAACCGTTATAGGTATAGGACAATGGAACTGACTTCTCTGCATTGGTTTAGTACTCATTAAGCGCTCTAGATGAGCCGCAGCTCTTATTAAGTGCCGGTTGAGCACTACACTTTCAACTCAGTTCGAGTGTTATTTTTGACTGAGCCGATTAAAATCAAATTTTATGTTGATTATTGTTAACTATTTTTTTCAATGAGGTTGTCATCCACTCATTCCATCTCCGCCCGGCCACATTTTAGTCAAGAGTGAAGTTGAAAGTCTTAGCAGTGAAGCCAGGTCTCACTGATGGGACTTTCAAAGAACCGGCACATTATACTGATTTTTGTAGTTTGTAGTGGTTGGAAAATAACGCATAGGGAATATCATTGGCAGGAAACCAAAACTTTCCCTAATTTCTTTCGAGAACTTCCGGATGTCGTTTTTTTTGGCATTGTAATTAGCAAATTTATTCTTGGATATTCCCCACCTGCGAGTACTATTTTATGCTGCATAATTATATTATACACATTTATGTGTGCGGCACGCATGATAAAAGTACTTAGCAACGTAGTTGGCCCGAGTCAGGCTACTGTGATTCTTTCAAAAAAGGGAAAACTTGGAATCTAAGAATGCCATTGTTTTTTGTTACAAGATTCTCAGGCTATATATGTACACGTATTACTCATTGATTGCAGTTTGCATATCGTCACGCTCAAATTATCCTTTCTCTATTTTGTTCAATTACCTGTTTGTCGGAGAATCGCACATAATTCGTGCACTTGGAGGGTCCAGATTTTATGCCTGGAGCTGAGTGGTCTCTTTTTCTCTAAAAACACTACCCAGGTTCATGAACTGCTCCACTTACTCTTGGCTTAACTTAGCTTTCCTACTTCTCGTGATCCTTGTCACTTTTGTTTTCTTAATCTTTATTCCATTCTCCTAGTTCCTCTAAATCACTCGATAATGACTGCAATGTCTTCCTTTCATATCTCACCATCGCTTAATCACTTGCAAAACTGACTTAATGATTTCACCGTCCTCTTTGCTTCCCAGCCCAACCCTTTCCCGTGCTACCCTTGACATTTCCTCTTCACGCATGTTGAGACGTACCGGCAGCTCTAACTCACTCTCCTGCCAATGGCGACATTTAAGTATGCCTCTCTTCTAATTTTGAGGGACGTCTCGAAATGGAGAAATTAGAAGAAATTGATTCTGAATATTCACAGCATGTGCCTGGCATTGTCGCATCAGAAATCATTACTTTAGTTTTACAAAACTTAATATATCCATTCAAACTTAGGTACTGCACGCACTTGCAGGCAATGCAACGATTGCAGAGTGTAAAAATCATTCGCCTTGATCGAGATTCGAACCCGAGACCCAAGAACCCAGACCGGTTCGAATCCCGGTCAAGGCGAATGATATTTACTCCCTGAAATTGTTGCATTGTAATGCATATTAGCAGATGACTCCATCAAAAAGTAACTGTTTAATTGTGATGGCATCTCCCGCGGTTTCTTGGAATAAGGCATTCACTTGGGGCGCAATATTTCACACCGATTTTGTGTTCTGCAGCCTTTGAAGAAGTCCGCTGCGTACGGAGTAGTTTTCAATGCAACCCTCGCGTGATTTGACGGACGAAAATGACAGAACGAAAATCTATGAGACGATGAACTAAGTATCTAAAATTACCTTTCGCCTGACTGCGCATTCCCTAATGCGAAATATTAAGCCTAAGCATTCTCTTTACGCAGTTAACTTGGGAGCTTTTAGACATGGTTCGCGTAGTTTATTACTGAAGATGGTCTTATATTTTATTCATTGCTAAAGGTATATCTAGTCATAACTACAGTGATTTACCTTAACATATTTTTAACAAAGAAAATCATTATTATGTTGAATATTATAGTTTATATATGATTACTAAACGCATAAATTATGCTAAAGCTCATAAAAATAGGAAGACCACAGTTGGAGCCACATTCGGACTATGATAATGGATTATATGGAATTATTTTTTAATTTAATTCGACATTACCTTAATTAGTTTGATAATTAACCATTCATTCATGGGGAAATACTGAGACCAGTATTATTGGCAATGCTCTTTTTGGTTACAGTAGATTACTTCATTCTTGGTTCAAGTATTTTCTCATACGGAGAAGTTTTGAGAAAACTCATATGGAACCGAAAAAAACGGTCAGGTCACTTCAATAACCACAGGGGAATTGGATTTCATCGAATTCTTTTTTTTTAATTTGTGACTCCAATTTAAGCTTTGATTAGTGTGCATTGGTGGTAATGAAGGACGTCCTTGAAGAATCTACAATTATAGCGAGTATTCCTCACCACTTTTCATTTTCTTTTAGATTAGAGAGCTATGATGAAGTTCCCTCGGGTCTTCCACCGGGTCTCATATTGGCCAACATGGAACCCCTGACCCGGTGGACCACCCGAGGGAAGTTCATCAAGGAAATACGCCGAGAAAGCACCAGATCTTACTAGATAGCAATGCTGAACATGATTTGGCAGGTATCACTATGCTATTAAAATTTAATCGTTTTGGAATGAAGGCATTGATATCCGAATGATTTTCATGATGATGATTAAAATTACTGCGCTTCATCGTCAAAGATTTGTGGTACATGAGAGCAGGCATCCATTCATGTAAACATGCAAATGCATGCCTACTATTTTTATTGTAAGCATTCAAACTAAAAGATTACCTTTCAAAAAACTGCACAGTGTTTTGTTGAGTCTGCGCTTAGCTTTCGCATTTATGAGCAACTTCCTCAGTGGCGTTAAGGTCACGCGTTGTGTTTTTCGACCGTCTGCGACTTCAACAGTGTCGATTAACTCTTCCCCTCTGGATTTTTTTTGCCCACAGCCGTTCAAAGGGACATGGGCGGCAGTAATTACCTCGCGGATGATGAACTGCTAAGCCCTTCGCTCCCCGCCCCCTTAAAGGACTTAGGGAGCGTTTTGTTCATGCAAACCCACTCTCGGAGGGCTGGCTAAAAAAACACAATAACCCATCCCGGTCCCGCCGCCACGGGCAGTCTTTTTTAATGTAATTGGGGCAAGGTCGACCGCTTGGAAAAAAAAACTCCTCTTTTATTTTCACCCTTTTTGTTCTCTTCTTCCCATCGCTCGGAATTAAACGGTTCTAATATTAGAGCGTCCCATTTTGGAGCGTAACGGATTCCAAATTAACCGCCTCGTCGGCCACGCCCACACCCACCTCCCCTTATCCTATCATTTCTCCCTCCCCTTCCATGTTTAGAGTTTTTTTCGGTAACATTCCGTCATTCGTGAAATAAGTTGCGCCGGCCCGGGTCGTGCATCGGTCACGCTCGTTCGGAGGGGATGCGGTCTCCGCTGCACTTTCGCGTGCATCCGAGGGCCATCCCTAATGGCCGCTGCAGAATTCAATGAAGTGATCTCTCCTGAGTGAATCGAATGGGACGTCATTCCAGAAATGGGGCTGGGTTGGGCTTAAGAAAGCTGTGAAGCCTCTTACGCGGGAGATGTCTGCTAAAAATGAATGTCATTTGAGCACAAATGCTAAATTTTAAAAATGCGTAATGTGGCAACTCAGCGCGGAAATTTATTATTAAATTTCTCATTGACGTTAATGGTATAATATTTGGCGTATCGATAGCACAGATATTTTAATAAAATGCACAATCACATGGCGTTACTTCGATTCCTTTAATACTCATGTCTATTTCGCAATGAAGTAACCCTGGACCTATCCTATTCCCATCGACGTTGCATTCTTTTTCCAAGCCTATACTTGCTTGCAAAAACCTCCACCATAGTACTCAATCGGGAACGATTAGTCGCATATAAGTGTAGGTATAACTTTCAGATGGCTGTGCAACACGAAAGAGCTATGCCAAGTGCAAAGGTATTGTCAGCAAAAACCACATCAGGATTTTTCAATGGGTAAAATTGATGTTTATTATATTAATAATATTTAACTGTAGTTGACAACCGTGTCACTCATAGTATAGAATAGTGGAATAATTGAAGATATCACTCGAGCTCTTCCTAGGTGTCTTCAAAGAGAAGTTTCCCTCCATCCGCACGCATTGGGTAAATATTTTCGTACCCAATCCTTCCCAACAGACCCTCCCTGTTGCTTCATATCACCACCAAGGTAACTGGGTAGGGCTCTTGCGTTTTCCTGCGTGAAGCAATTGCATGCGAAAACTATTTTACAATTTGGCTGTTTATTTGGTAAAAAAAATTTAGTTCATGGTTCAGTAGTTTAGAATTCATTAGGGTAGTTTAGTAGTCCTTGGAATGTAATAAAGGGATAAATATACCAAAACGTCCATAATACTCGTTTTTCATCTAGATCCTCATTGATTAGGCAGCTAAAAAAACTAAAAAATAATTAAAATCAAGTCACATATGTTACTTAACGAAAAAGAAGCGAATAATGTTTTATTACTTAAATTTGTTATATTTTGTGAACGATTATTTCTCTTTAAACATAACATTTATTTAACTTTTCAGCAAATTATATGGTGTCATTTCTTATTTAGTGTACATGATTAATTATATGATAAGTAATACATTATTCACCCTGGATCATACGCAGAAAATCTTCAAGATGCATCTTTAATTTCTCAGTGAGTTTTTGAGATAATTATACAACTACCTGCATGGGAATACCATATGTGTTCTTCTTTTAACCAGTACCTTTAGAAATCATAAATTATCGAGATAACTTATGACGTAGTACCCCATACATCGTAAACTTTTACCCCTACGGGTTTAAAATGTTCCATGGATGTAAGTGAACATTAAAGTACCAGTCCATTCGGTACGCTAAAGTGAATCTGGCAGAAGTTAAAGCATATTAAATATTATAGGATAAGAACATTTGCTAAGTTTTCAACTCGCAGATTTCGGGATAGCATTTTTTTTTCGTTTTATCCGCCCTAAGAGTTGAGTTTCCTTATTTTATATCGTTCGCCATAAAATTATTATTATGAGCAGTTTGTAGCTATGGGGCTGGAATGAAATAATTAATGAAGACAAACAGAGTACGTAGCATGAATAAAACCCCTATATTTACTCAGGGACTTTGGATAACACGGGAAGTAGGTATTTACTTTGTTGAACGGCATTTATGAGGAGGGAGGAGTTTATCCAAATCCTGCGAGATCTATTTTAATGTCCGTACGAACTGAGAATAAGGAATTCAAAGAGGAGAACTATTGATTCAATGTTTTGAATTGTTAAGGAAAAAATCAGCAATTAGAATATTAATATATTTAATGGAAAAAGAAATAAGATAGTCGGCAAGAGAGCGATTCGAGAGCCATAGAGATACATTTGGGTTTAGTAAGGGAAGGGGAATCCGTGTCGCTGAAACGGTAACACGGAGAGAGAACTTGGACTATATTCCAGGGTTTTGGAACTGCATAGATGCATTGCTGAATGCAGTGAGAAAAGATTATGTAACTTTTAAAACAGGCAAGTATAAGAAGACTGGAAGGGTAAGGGCTTTACTAATAACCTTTTCAAGGAGGAGGTTGTTAGTATGATACGTAGTAGGCTGGTAGCTGATGAAGTCAGTTCGATTTGTGGATGATTACGCTTTGCACTAGCAAGGGTGCAGTCATTATCAAATGAATTGCACAATGCTTGCAATTTATGGGATGAGGAGTAATATGAAGCACACGAAAGAAATGATATTAAAAAAAAGCAAAAGGATATCGTTTTGTTTCCAAGATCATTACAGAAATCGTAAAGCAAGTTCATTTTTGGGTCTTTTCCAAGTCAATGTCATCTCGGAAGGTGGGTGTGCTAAACAGCTAGCTCGTTGATTAGCAGACATTCTTCGTTGAATCAAGGCGCTTCTATAACTCTGTAAGTAAATTTATCCACGAGTACGTTAATTGAATTTATCAATTAAAATATCATCAGTTTTTCTTAAAGATGCTTGTTGATTTATATTTTCGTTTCAAGAGTGTTTTCCGTTATTAGGAGGTCATTCAACATGTCAGTATATGGTATTAAAAAGATTTAGCTTTTTGTGGCACACCACTCAGTAAATTAATGCTTTCACCCCACATGAGTGCACCTGTAAAATAAATTTTGTGTTTGGCGAGAGTATCTTATGAAGACAGTTTTTTTATTATTATGTTGCACAGGAACTCGGGTATATTTTCTGTTTTAACAAAATAAATAAGAACGTTCGTTAATTATTGTACCTGGTGATTTTCCTGTATTTGATTCTTAATGATTTGATTAAAAATAGCAATTTTCCACAAAAATAAAATTTAATGCGACCGGCATTAAATTTTATTTTTGTGGAAAATTGCTATTTTTAATTAATCATGATATTCCACCATATCACGCCTGAAACGTCTCTTTTTATTCTTAATGATTTGGTTTTAAAGTGGGATTAAAAACTGCTTATTTTATGCATGGTCGAAAACGCAAGCTTTGCTGATAAACTTTACTTCGTTAGCTTAATACGAGGAAGATGGCAATTGCAATCAAGACTGAAAATTTTGCTTATTTTGATTTAAACCTGAATGTGACCATAATAAAATAATCTGCCCAGCACCGCGGAAGTAAAATATTGCATTTACGCTCAAACGAAATACGAGAGCATTTAGATTCCTGGAAAAGATTCAGCTCCATATCTATAGTTGCCCGGTTGACGTTTTGACGAGCCCTCGTGCCTTTGGAGATGTGTTCATTTTGAAAATTAGCGTGATTCATCCAAAAATCGACGGAGATGTCCTGTGGAAATTCGGTACCTCTTCACGAAACGCAAGGCACGCCGTTAGTCTCGATGTCTTTTTTTTATTTGACAGCGGTCCAACTTTGCGGATATTTCGCTGCCTGCTCTCTGGCAATAAACTCAGTCGAGACTACGTATTCAACATTTGACTTACATCCGCACTGTCGCTCCCATTCTCCGCGCCGTGGCCTCCCTCGAGTCCTTTTTAATTCCATGGGCAGTTAGTCAGTCCCTCTCCCGCCCGAATTCCCGCGGATTTGGTGGAGGAAAGTGGGCACGGCGCTTGAACTCGTCCGACTAAATACCGCGCTTACATCGGGTCGAATGACTGAATATTCTCCCTTTTTTGAATGGGCTGGCGATGCAGATCCTCCTCTTTCGGATGGAGATTGATGTACCTGACGTGCGCACCACGCCCGTCCTCTTTCTCCCCGTCAATTATTTTCAAGTGACGTTTTCAAACGTCTGACTTAAATTAAATTTTCGTCGAAACATTCAATGGCCGCTCTTGTGACCACGTATTGATACGATTATTATTTTTTCTTCACCAACGCCGTGCGATTCCACTGTCTTTGTTTCGCCCTACATTTTCAGGAACGCACGAACGAGTTGAAGTGTAACTAACCCACTTGTGGTTTGTATTTCTTCATGTGCAGAAAAATAACCTTCACTCCAATATTATGCACTTTCGTTCCCTTTAAATGTTTTTATCAATGAAAAATGAAAGTTAACCGCTCAAGGTGTGGTTTTGAGTTGTTAATGGAGAGAAGAACAATTTTAAAAATCATCTAAAAAAACCTACATTTTTTTAACAGATTTTTATTTCGCAGACAGTGAAATTGTGAGTACAGGAAGGTTTTTAACCGTCTCTCATAACTGTCATCTTAGTTCGAAATAGTAAACAAATTTTAAAATTTTTCGCCGTGCATTGAAAACGCTTAACACTTCATCGCCTAAGTGATGTACGCCTCCTGCACCCAAAATGTCCATATTTATCTCGTACCAAATTTATTCTCCCCTCACCTTCAAGCATTAACCCTACGCCACTTGGCGGTACACAGCACCCCGTTACCTCTCAGTATCACGTTCATTCTCTATATTTGTATATATAAGTGTAATTCCGTCTTCATTCTTCTCTCTCTCTCACTCTTCTATGATCGCTTCGTTTTTCTTAAAACTTTACTCATCAGCTGAATGTATTTCTGTAACTCTTCTCTTAAAATTCTCATAATCCTGCCATCTGTAATCACCTCGTTCACCGTAAGCCTCGTATCAATCTTAACTATTATTTCCTCTATGGCTTCACCAATAATCACGGTTTTCATTGCCCAACTCTCGGTGAATGTTTCTTTAGACGCTTCTCCATAAGCGTGGATCGGAATGGTAGGGTGGTAGGCGTTCTGTCTCCCCACTTGGAGTACCCGGGTTCGTATAATGGTGACGGCAGATATTTTTCAGTGGTATGCCGATCCCTGCTTGAGGTGCTTTGTGGAGGGCACTTTGAGTGAGTACCCCTCCTTCGAATGGGGCGTTAAATTGTGGACCCCTTGGCGCCGTTCGATAAGAGTAGACAAATGCCGACGCCGGGTTTCTCTCCAATCTTTATCCTTTCCTGTCCGTCCCTAACGGCGCAAATGACCTTAGCTTTCGGTCGCCTCCCATTAAAAATTACTTGTTTGATAACCGGGGTGATACGCCGCTATTAAACTGATGTCTTTGGTCACCATGAACTGAAACCCGATCAATTTGATTTTCAAGATACCGAAATTTGATAGGAAAGAGGTAAAACATGACACGATTTTGACCTCAATCCAAAACGGGTCCATTTCACATATCCGGAGGTTAAGGAACTTGGAACTTAGTTCTCTCTGACAGAAACAAGTTTCGGTATGAGTACTATGATGTTTTTGACTTGAATGACATCTTAATGACAGCTTAAAGTTAGAACGCGGATTTCCACTTGCAAGTCTTTTCCGAATTGCATCCTAAGAAATTGTTGGGGAAGATCGTATATTTCGTTATGTGAATTTCATTTTATTTTTTACCGCTCATACGTATGCACGTCTGTAAATTTTTAGAGTGATATAAGTAATTTGATTCCCAAAGAAAGTAATGAGGAAAACGTATGCACGAAGAAACGCAGGAGCTTTGGATGCATATAGCATTGAGAAGGAACGGAGGCTGTGGATGGGAAAATGCATTTTACCAATATTGCATTTGTAGAAGATTTTCAGCTGATGTTAATAGCATATGGTCATTTTTCATTAAGGCCATTAATTTAATTATTCTCGCTGATCAAAATTTAGCGGTGGAATTGTTTGCCTATTTTCATCTGCATAAATTCAATTATGCTTTCAGCGTCTCCCAATTTTGATGTGCCATACTCAAGTTAAAACCACCTTAACCCGTATATTTTCATGGCTTGTGTCTTGAAGCCCCCTGCCACACACCCCCGGAGGTTGGGCTATCAAGCTTCGCGAACGGAGTGCCAGCAGTGGCACTGGGTCGTGTGCTAGCGTGGGGGCATTGCACGGAGGCCATCGCGCTGACTCAATGCCCCTTTGGTGCGCCTACTCTTTACCATAGCGTGACGTGCCGCACGGAATCATCGCTCCGTGTCCGTCTGAGTGGACCGAACTGCGGGCGCGGTGAAGAACATTCATGATTGCAGACTCAACCTCGCCTCCTTTGCTCCGTATATTCCAAGCAGATCATACCATCTATTTCTTTTCTTTAGGAGAGTCTCGTGAAACATCTTGGCGAGTCCTGTAAAAAGCGAATTTTAAGGTATTGGAGTAGATGTGTAAAGCGTTGCTAAGGTGCCTAAACTTAGAACCCTACCTAGATTACGGTAGCCTCGTATTACATGAAATAAGTCGTTAATCACTCCGGGGAAGAGGGTTAAATTACATATAAAATCCTTCGCAATTAGGGACATTAACCGTAGAATCTACCAGTTTAAAATTCCTTTTTCCCTTCAAATGTGAGGGATGAATGGGGGCAAAAGATCCCATAATTTGGAAACCCAGCCAGATAACACACTTTTTGAATATTTAATGTATGTCTTATCATTATTTTATTTTTCAAAGTACAGCAGAATTAAAAAGCAAACTCGCATTTCCAAGTTTCTGGCACTAAGGAATTAAGGTTATTTTTTTAAATTGCCTTTTTATAAGGTTTTTACGATACCCATAATACTTTGGTGCGTCCCCGATTATATTTTTCCAGGGACCCCCGGAAACCCAAGTACGACGCTACTTGCCACATGTTGAATAAGTACACGCATTCAAGATCCATGCCACGGTCTCTTCTTGTATGCGAACAAATCCCTCGCACAAATATGCACTTCCCACTCACGCGTGGCTGCACTTAAGACCCATGTATGTCGCTTCGCCTTTCGGGAGCGTGTAATTGAGGCTCAGTAGGCTTTGAGAGTAACAGAGTGTGATGTATGCAATTGGCTTTTGGCGTGCTCTTTGCTCGCAGATTGCTGGTGTTCTCTTTGCCTCCAAGGGCAGATTAAAAAGCACACTCCGTGAGGACAATCCGCCAATTATATCTCACTGTAATTGAGTCAATATTTTGTCTCTTTTTTTGGTATACGTTGCCCTTTGGGGTCCCGAGCAAGTACTCATTTGCAATCAAGTTCCTAAACGCCGAACACTATAGAGTTGGCAAAACACGAGAAGGGATTGGAACGGTGGTGACCCCATGTTTTCACCCGTTCCTCGAGGCTTATGGAAGGCACTTCAACTAATGAATATTATTTATTGTGGCGTTTCCTCGTAGTAGTAGTTTTGAGGGGAGGCGACCGACAGCTAAGGTCATTTGCGCCATAGGGGATGGATAGGAAAGGATGAAGGGTGGAGAGAAACCCGGCGTCGGCATTAGCCTACTCTTTACGAAAGGCGCCAAGGGGTCCGCAGTTTAACGTCCCATCCGACGGACGGCGTACTCACTCAAAGTGCCCTCCACAAAGCACCTCAAGTAGGGATCGAGATACCTCTGAAAAATATTCAACACCGCCGGGATTTGAACCCGCGCCCTCATGGCGTTTCCTCGTGTGTGCATATTTTCATGAATGCATTCGATGTGTCTCTACTAGAAAAAATATTTCAGTCGCTGGGGCTGCACGAGGAAATATATTCCCCCCCCCCGAGGGTTTGAGATGAGGGAAAGTGGCTGTGGATGGACTCCGCATCCGCGGCACCGAACTGGCACGAATCCTGTCTCCTTTGCGTATTAAACGCGAGACGGCGGTGAAAAAGTGCACTGACTCGAGCACGCCAGGCTTTATTCATGCGTTCTGCTAATTAAAAGGGCGCAGATTTCAGTGGGAATATAACTGTTCTTAAATAGACGCGTGATAACTGAGACAAAAAATGTGGCTTTGATCAGCATACTCGTATATATTTTAAATGTGATAATTTCTTGAACGACCCTCGGACTGGTGGTCGGTTTTATAGAGTATCCATGACATAAATGCTGTCTCAATTAATGCCGACGATATTTAGAAGGAAATAATTCATCTAAAGATTAAAATATAAATGAGAAAAAATGTTATTGAATTAAAGAATAAGACAACGAACGACTGTTGTTTCGTTTATGAAACAGTTTAAAAAACCCAATTTTCCATACTTCGTGTTTTACATGGATTGTTCCCAGTAACCACTTCTTTCTTAAAAATGAAATGGATTCATTTGGAGGCGCAATAATTCACTGAGAACCGATGTGAATCAAAATATAGAAGGGATAAAACAGGAATACTAGGGATGAACTCGTAGTGATCAATAGCCCAGGCCTTCAGTGAAGCTATCCGGAAATGAACAGTTTTGCGAGGGATAATATAGCTCGGAGGGCTGCTTCAAGCTCATGTTACCTGATAGTGATAACTTATTTTGGCGTTGACGATGGAGTACTGTAATCATTTAAACTTGCTCATAAAGAAGAATACTACAATAGCCATGCCAATAATGCCCCAGTAATGCCAGGGTTCCCAAGTGAGTGGGCAAAAGGGCCGATTGCCTTAACCACCCATCAGAAGGTTGGAGGGAGGCCTCTTGAACGATGATTTTGAAAATAAATAATTACTACGCCGGGAGAGATCGTGTTATTAAAATGAGAGAGATTGAATGCAGAACAGATGTATTTTAGATTTCATTTTTCCCACGAACGATAGGGGATCAGAATAACGTTATTCGACCATGCTTGGGGGCATTTTGCGTCAAAAGTGGTCCGGTGTGTAATGACCCCCTGCCACACACCCTAGTGGTGGCTTTTAGGGTACAATATATGTATATATGTATGCCAGGTAGTAACAAGATATACTGGCGTGGAATATTTAGACATCAATTATTGGAATTGGTTATAGTTTCCAGAGCGGTGTATTCATTTTTCTTGAGCACACCGTTATCAGGAAATGGACCAACCAGTGCTTTTCATGAAATGTTGCCGAGGTCTACAATCTCTCCACCTGTCTTTCGACACTGTGCGCTAGCCTTGTCTACGCACCGCACACGCATTGTAGAAGGAATATAAATCGAATTTAGTTCGGATATCCCAAGGCACAATTAACTCTCTTATTTACTTAATTGCTTTTTTATTGAAATTAATATTACACTGAGCCATTATTCGTGGAGTAATATTTACCAGCAAATATATTGCACCATTTTCATTGGTTGCTTCATTACCTAGATTTTACAGCGAACGCTTCTAAAACTGAGCGGTTTTGTCTCTTCAGAAAAGTTAGTTGTTTTTATGTATAATATTAACCTCCTTCTGTTAAAAATTTTCACACCTGGTCACTACGTATTTATATTTGCATGTGAAATGAATTGAAAATGAGAACAAAGAAAAATGCATGGCTGTTGCGACTATTTAAATCTATTATAGACTCCTAGTAACGCAGGAGGAGATATTCTAAATCTTTGGAGAGGGAAGTGAAGATTAGAACTCTCCAAGGATTCTTTTTGGTTTCGTTTCTATTTCCATAAACAATCTATGTGATGGCGATTCATACTTGAAAAATCTTTAATATCTCCATGGTCTTATTTCTTCTTACTCGCTACTTGTACATTACTCGGATTAGGTTGCGGTGCCTCGTAGCTGTTAGCTTACTCCATTATTTTATAATATCGTTCTTAATCTTCCAGTTTTTTGGCGGCATCAACTGTTTCTATTGGAATTAGATATTTCCTGCCATAAATCTCGCCATAACAGCATTGGAAGTTTACCGCCTCTAATCAAATGACGTACGTACCACTTCCCACCTTCTTCGTTGGGCATTTTCTGTTAGCCTCCACGCCCAATCACCATATCATCGCGAGCGCCACAGTTTCTTTCGTTAATTATTAATACTTTTCGATATGACTTCCGTAATCAAAGTTTTACACAATCTTCTGTTACTTTTTGTCAGTATTTATGTTGATACATCTCCCCAAAACATTTTATTTCGTAATTATGTCTTTAAACAATTATATTTTCGATTAAACGGTAGCTTTAACGAATTACTCTCTCGAGGACAAATAGCTGCAAGTTTTTGGTCCCTTGGGAAAAGCATTCCGAAGAGAGAGAAGTGAAAATAGAGAAGAAAGAACTCCATTTTTTTTACGAAGACAAAGAGGTTTGGACTTAGGAGAGAGACGTAGGGGGAGAGTATTTGCGCATGTGGCTGTGGGATGGGTGTGGAGGAGAGGGGGCATAAAAGGGTGGAGGAAGGGTGAGGGGGTGGGGAGCAAAGAAAGAGGTCGGAGGCTTTGGGGGTGGTCGGGACGGAGAGGGAGGCGTGCCCAGTCGTTACGGAGATCGAGGTCTCCCTTTTAATTGCATTCCGGCCGTAAAGTACGTCCCTTCGTGTGACCGATGATCACCCAGCTCTCCCCCGGTCTCGAGGGGCGGAGGGAGCGGCGAGGGAGAAAGTCGAATGGCTAATCCACACGAACACACACGCCCAAGTGCGGGAGGCCTCCCTCTCCCCCTAGTCAGCCCAATGGCATTGGCATTTAAAGGCGCCCCGGTATCGCGTTACGATACCCGAAGGCTCTCCGCTAGACGAAGGAGGGGATTACGTGATCTTGTTTTAACGACCGAATGTCTTGTTGCATTACCCTTGTGTGTGTGTGTGTGTGGGTGGGAGGTCTAAGAGGGTCTGTGTCGTGAGTGAGACACAACAATCGAACATTTCCCTCCCTCGCTCTGTGTCGCGCGATCCTCGCGCCGCCGTGTGCGTCTCCGCGGCTTTACGAGGGCGCATGGGAGCCCGGAGGGTAACAAAATATTTAGAAATCGTCAAAGATTTTCGCAATTAACTGCGGATTGTAGTACTGTGGGTTGCCGACAGGGGTTTCGATGGCGTAATGAGTGGGACTCGACAAATAATTTGACGTTCCTCCGTCAGGGTTCACATCAATAATCACGTAAATAATTATTTATTTCAGTTTGATGATAATTTTATCCCGGCGGAGGGAAAAATAGCACACTTAAACTAAGGCAAGTTTTTCCCGGAAATATTTGGCGTATTCTCCAAATAGCTAACTGCTATAATGTTTCTAAATCAGAGCAAAGACCCCCAATAAAGTTTGTTAAATAGTATTTCAACATTTCTATATTCTCCAAAGGAATGGATTGTGATACTTGCGGCCAAATTCTAGTATTTTGTCAGTCCAATTTTCCATTAACAAGCTTAAGGCACTTAGGCTTGCTTTTATACAATTGCACTCCATTGTCCCACTAACGAGCGATGGGATGCCGGGGGGGGGATGCCTGCAAGGGGCGAGAACCCCTCGGAGGGAAATGGGGTGCGAAGGGGCCGGCGGGAGGGAGGGAGCGGAGGGGTGCCTACAGGTGGCCGGGGTGGGGTCATCCTTAAAAGAAGCGACCACCCATGCATGGGGACGGGAGGATAAGATGAGTGAGAGGATTCAAGAAGGGGTGGTATGGGGGGGGGGGTTGAAGGGGACGTCGGGTCGGGGCGCGAGGGTGGGGGGCGGTGTGGGGCAGTGTGGGAAGGGTTTTGCACGTGTCCCCATGGGAACATATCCGCGCGGGCCAACAGAGGGAATCCACGAGGGGTAATATCTCTCGACCCTTTCGGCTCCCTTTATCTTTTCTATTTTTGCGGCCCCAGTGGTGTTAGTACGCGCGGCTCCCCTCCTGCGCCTTGGGTGGCCGCCGCCTGTGGCAAGGCACGCAACACCTCGGCCATCGGCTGGGTCGTCGGAAATCATGGAAGGGGCCGGGAGGGAGGGAGGAAGGAGGAGGTTTATTGGCAGGGTGTGTGCGTCGAAGGGGGAGGAGGGTTGGGGAGGGGAGGAGGGTGGAATTGATGCTGGCATTCGTTCCCTCCGGTCTCCATTCCACGAATATGCGCAGGGAAAATATTTCGATTGTGGCTCTAACAGGCGTTAAAGCCCTTTTAAAGTGTTAATTCATGTCGGTTTTAGGTGCTGCAATGACTATTATTATATCTCTCAGTTCAACCTGAACAACTATTTCTCGAACGAACGCAGTAATAATAATTCCCGAAGCCGGATTAAGAAATGCGGTATTTGAGTGATCATACTGGCGCGGTTCTGCTCCCTGCGTGAAATTGCTTTTACTTGACGCGAGTTGTGGTTTTCCTCGGTGTCCACTCTGCCCTTCCCGCCTCTATTTCAAGCGACCGCGGAACTGATGAATAAATGATGAAATTAGTAAATATTCAATTGTTCCCGGCTCAACCTTGTGGAGATTCATTTTAATAAAATTAAGAATACAAAGTAACTTTCCACTGTCCTTCATTAGCGTACAACCGGTGATGATGACGCTTGAGCGTTGAAACCGTTTGTACACTAATAAAGGACAGTGGAAAGTTACTTTGTATTCTTAATTTTATTAAGATGAAATTAGTATTTTCGATGGTACTTTTTAAAAATTCTAAGTACTTGTAGCTGACGCAGTATGACGGAGCCTCTTGCCCTGCAAATAAGCAGACTTGCCTGGTGCGCCTATTGGAGGGAGAATATATTTCGTGCATAGTAGGTTATTATCCAGTTATCTGCTTATATGCGAAATGACTTGAGCTTAGCACTTACTATTTCAGACTTGTGAGTCATACCCTCTCTCGTTGAAGAGCCACGCGTTTTTACACCAGAGTCGCACTCAATGGCTGTCGGAGGAGGAGGGAAACTTGATAAGGGTCATACGGGCGATGCCTTCGGAGCACATGTTTAATTTGTCGCGTGTTTTCCCACGGTAAAGCGAGCCGCCACATTTATATGGCCATTCGCCACGAGGGCGTGGCGGAAGCATGTGGTGCCCCACGCTATGTTTTTCTCATGAATGTGATTGATTTCGAATGACGCCCTAAAAAATTCTTGGTGATACCGTTCCCATGTACCTGTGGTCACACGATATCGACTGCTGAGTATCCTATATGGTAGGATCTTAGAAGATGTCCAAGGTGTCCTGGAAGGAAATAGTGAATGTGATATCAATTCTTTCATGCTCTACTATTTCCCCGTTCTCTTATTGAGGAGACACTCAACACGACAGGAAAGAGGGATTGGTAGAGAGTCAATTTATTCCACATCGTTATGAAATTAATGTATTTTGCATGAAGCATCTCCATAAGTGACGGCTATTTCGCCCATAACCTTGTGCGCAACCTACTCGTAATACGAAAATCGCGAAGTTACTTAGGGTAAGAATTTATGTGTAGTGTGTCAATTATTTTCCTCTGTAATAGGACGGCAACAGAAAATGAAAAATCGGATTCAACTGTATCAGTATGTTTTGGTATGCCTAGATATTTATTTAGCATGGATATGCAACACTCGCGTAAAGAGAAGTCTAAGAGGCGAGGTATTATAATGGTAATGCGAATTGTTATGCCAGTTTCCTTGGATCAGATAGCCATGATACGAGGGAGGTGTTTGTATAAACAGGACATGAACAAAACTTCGTATGAAGTTTGTCTTTACGTCTCTCTCCTCCCTCTTTTCTCGGAGGACTCTGCCTCCGTCTTGAAACAGTTTGCTGGGGCCGCTCAATCGGAAGTCCACGGGCACAATGGAAATAATGCGATCAGCTCCAACTAAGGCCGGTTATAATTTTTTTGGGTCCTCTTGAAAGACGATGCAAATTGTTCACCAAATGGTTTTTGCAATATTTCACTACATATAGGTACGTATGCATACATAAACATGTACCTCGCTCTTTTTAGCACTCACCTAAGAAATACTATTCCATGTGATTACACAGGAAAAAGGCAAAAGGTGAAGGATTTCAACTTGTGTTGCATTCTCACTGTTTGATGATTAATTGATTATTTAATTAATGGTGGAAAAGTTTTGGACCAAGATGGTAAAATTGGTAGGGATATAAGAAAAAGATTAGCGTCATGCCAAGAACCATTCACTGAAAGGGAGTGCGTGACGGGAACGTTGAGTAAGGATGTTAAGTAAAGGTAAATGAAAACTTAAGAGATGCAGACGGCGGTTTTGTATGCTGCGGAAACAGACTCGCTGGAGGAAGATGCAAGGCGTAGATTGGAGGCTTTTGAGGAGCAGGAGTGGAGAAGGATGGAAAAGATGAAATGGACAGAAAGGAAAACAAACGAGGAAGTGTTAGATAAGGTGAGAGGGGAGGGGGGAGGATTGTTGGAGAAAATCCAAAGGAGGAGTGAAATATGTGTGTGGAGCATTTTGCGGATGACGCAATGTTGCCGACTGTGATGGAGAGGAAAATGTGGGCAAAGGAGGAAGGCGGGGAAAAGGTGTGTACGACGGAAGGAGTAGGTAGACTGTGTGGAGGGGTTGAAGAACATATTTACATAGAGTACGGTTTCAGGTTGTGTTTTTTTAGACAATGCTAAGGAATGAAGAGATGTTAAGACGGAGTCTATCCGAAATCTACCTCAACGGTAAATTCGAAATTTCGAAAGTCAGAGGATGCCTCGGTTGCTTAAATGGCTAAAGTACTCTGCCGGGCATCGAGGGATCAGGGCGAATGACTTTTACGCTTTCAAATTGTTACATTGCAATGCAAATTGCGTTTAAAGTTACTTTTGGCATTTCCCGCAGTTTCTTTGAACTTTAACAAAATTAGTTACAAATGTATCGAACAGGAGAAACAAATAAAGGTATCGTCCCTTTTGTATCTGAATCTATAAATTTCTATTTCCAAGCAAATAGCTCGAGGTGCGTTACCTTTAATCACTAACAATCATGAATACCATTAATGGCCTATGCACGTGAGCAGTGAAGAGAAGGAAGCCAATAACTAACGGCAACAAGTGAGAGACAGAAAGGAGTAATGAAAGACTGGGAGGACAAGTTTTCTTGTTAAAATTCCATATTCGATGTCTTTATTAAGGTATAGTATATAGTAGCGTCATAAAATGAGTTCCTGCTATCTCCTCGAGTGCTGAAGAATGTATCCATCCGCAGACAACCCGCTCGAATAACTTTCGCCCTTGCCGAAAAAAAATCAACAAACGAAATCCGGACCCAAGGCGACCTTGAAGCTCTAAAAGACTGCGTAGTGATTTATGCTTACTCGAAACTCAATTTGTAATTTCGGCACGAAAAATAATACGCTTAAGTGAAGGTCAACCCGGTTTAATGGTTTGGGAAAGTTATAATCCCCTTTCGGACCGTATGACACGTAAATTTTGCGGCCCTAGAGCATCTCGCTCTCCCTTCTCTCTTGACGCAATCTTACTCGACGAGATATTTGTTTCTTCATAAATTATCTAGCTGGAGTCCTTGCTTGCTGCTCTCTGCGTTTGTTAAATCGTAACATTAAATTCATTCATCCTTGTTAGTTTTCAGCTATCGAAGGTGATAACACAATGAGGAGTTCGTAAGCAGAGCAATGAATAAGACCACATATCTCTTTGGCTTCTCATTCAACGAATGCAATAATCTCGCATTAAAGCATGTTCGTGTGAATGAGACTTTTTAGGGTAGAAAGACTCCCCTCATTCGCTCTCAGCTAAAATCTATTTTTACGCGACCGAGGCTGTAGTGATAAGCATCAACCGCTCATTTCTTTTTCGTTCGATTCCTGTTCCATCTGAGTTCAAACTTCCAAACCGATGTCCTTCATTATTTTATTGTCCCCTTGAATCCACGAAGGCTTTATGAGTTTTTGTGTTGGATGTGCGATGACGTGACTCCTCCGATTATGGAATTATGGAAGCACCGGGAGATATTGGAGCTATGCATAACATTATTAAGAATGAGCACACTTTTGAATTTTAAATCAAAAATATATTTTTTTACCATTTTTGAAAGGTTTTGCCACAATGATCGGCATGAGAAATTAATAGTCAAAGTAATGTGAAAGTTTAGGAGACATTTCCACGGGGTTTAATAAACTGGCTGTCGCTTCCACTGAAACAAAACCATTATTTTCATTCTCACTGCTTGAAAAGACGTCAAAAATGCTGCGAGGATTTTATTCTAGCTCGTAACAGGGCCATTGAAAATTGCCTTTCAGACGAAACAGTTACTGTCATATCTCTGAACCTTATGCCTATGTTCTGTTGCGTGGAAGTTGTTCAAGGGAAATGTCATTGAATTCTCAAGTAATTCCCACACATTTCGGACCGCAAATGTTTTCCTGGTTTCAACTCGATCCTCTTTTCTTTTGGTTATTATTTTAGACATTTGCACCAAATCATTCATTTCTCAACCAATCTTCAAGCTCTTGGAAACATCTTCAGCGTGTTATCACCTGCGAGACACCATTAAGGCGTCTGGCGTGGGCGTTAGCACTCAACGGCTTATCCTTTTGAATCCTGTGAATGATTCTTCAAAGGGATACCATATTGGAATTAAATATTCTAGCTATGTTGCTGGAGCACTTTAAATTTCCCGTGTTGATCATGTTTGGTACGAGAGGTGAACGATTGCTCACTATTGTCTCCATTGGAGTTAATTTCTCTAAGTTTTCAAAACTTTTACAGTTTCGTAATTAAAAAAATAATTGAAAAGGAGCGCTATTTTTTTAATTTCGATGGACTACCGTCCTATTTTTTTTAGGAATCCCGTCTTGCTTAATTTCTCTTTGTAACAATTTTTATACAAGTTTAGCCAAAAGTTTCTAATATGATTCCTTTGCAATATAGTTTAAAATTAGACGAAGCTTTTTGTATGGTAAATAATAATAATCAGCAATTTACCATGCACTGATTTCAAGCACGTTTAAGGTCCTGTTCTCGCTGTGGAAGAAAAATGATCTGATAGTATAGACCTTGATCTCAAAGTGTGTTCGAAGTTATGAATTAATTAATCACTCTCATCCAATGTTCGTTTGTACGTCAGACACTAATTTGCACACTCCAAATTATTAGAAGTTTCAATTTAAATGTGCGTTAATTTTAAATCAAGCCCGTTGAATGCTTACATTTTTAATTTTCATAATACGCGAAGGGACAGTTTCCTAACGAGTTAAAAAAAAGTAGTTATTAATACCCTGCAGTTTATTTCCCCGGAAAAAGTTTTTTAAGCAAAAGCATTTATCTAATAAAAAGCATCATTTTTTAAAAAACCTTTATCTAATGATAATCTTTTACAATTGATCGATCTTCACCGAAGTTTAGGATCTAGGGTGGTCCAGTGGACTCGGGTATTTTTGATTCTTCCGATGGACTCCTGAACATCTTGCGAATGAGGGAATAAAATATTTGGTTGGGATGGAGGATGTGCACCCAAGGTCACGGCGATTCGAGTGTTGCCCAGGGAGAGAGAAGGCGATCGATAAACGCTCGTCCGATCGCATGCCGTCGGTGCCCAAACCATGGATGGAGTTTAGGGAAAAGTGAATCTTCTCTACCCTCCGTGGCATGCAACTTAATTCTGCACTCCTCCTGGGCCGAGGAAAACATACGAAAGAAGCGATAAAAAACGGGAGCTTGGGAGTTGGAAAGTCGCTCAGCAAAGTCGATACACTTAAGATTTCCGCCGCTTAAGCTCGGGAATGATGATTGAAAGCTGTTTTTAATTCTTAATTTAAAGTTTTTCCTCCGATTTATTTTATTTTCCTCGGCCTCATGTTCCTTGCTCGAGGCCCCAACACCCTTTCCTCCTCCCCCGCCCTCCTGAGAAATAAATTGGCTGCAGCCCAGACAAATCGTTCACTTCGCTCTTATTTCCGCTCGCAATCGGCCTTGGAGAAACTTGAATACAAATGGGTACAAACATCAGTAGTCGCCTCGTTAATCTGCCTCCGAAGCAATTTCGATGCCTCGCGGTGAAAATTTCGTGCGCGAGTGAGCTGGATTCAGTCCCTAGTGCAGGGATTGCATTAATTCATTCCCTCTGACGAAATGCGAAATGGGTGGAACGGACCGAAGAGCAGTCTGGGAAGCGGATGCACAGCAAAAGGAAAGTCCCCGCGCGGTCGCGGAGGGGATTCGATCTCTCTCCGGCGGAATCCATTTGCATGTGTCGCATTTCACTCTTCCCTCCCTTCATATTTTTATTTTCAAATAAGTTATTTCAAATTTCATGCAAAAGCATGGTACGCAAATCATTTTCCCGTAGTTTATGTGATTAATTGGCATTCATGCATGCATCAATGCGAAAATTCAATTGCTCCGCATTTTGCTCACAAATTGTTGTCGTATCGGATATTTATTCCACCGATCGCTATTTTTAATGGTGCAAGCATTTTTCGCTGCACTGGGCGTTTTTGGCTCGGCGGTGGTGTAAATGTTGTACGAATCATACGGTCGGGAAAACTCGCATCCAAATTATTTCGGCATCTGATATTTTTGAAACCTTAGCAAAAGTATCATAGCCTAACGTGAGGTGCTTACGGCTTGTCCGATTTCTATCTCTAAATGAACCATTAGATAAGGTGGATTGAAGGAAATATTATCAATGCTGAAACACATGAGATTAGCTATAACGTCCATTCGTGGAAACAAGCCATAGAAATTCCGGTTCCCATGTAAATGCTTAAATCCTAAAACTGATGCAGTGAATCTAAAATGCTGGTTGGATGCCTGTATGAGCTAAATAACAAATTCTGCTAGGAGTAATACAAACTAACACACGGACTGTAACTCAGTGGCGATAGCGTTACTTTTACTATGCATTAAAAAATCTTTGCTTCAAGTTATTGTTTCGATGTTTTATCTTGCAAACAACTAGAATATTAATATATCATCCTGAAGGAATTAAGGACGCTTATCAATCCAGAAGTTTAACATGTATATAAACCCTCTTTTATCTTAAAATTTCTTAACCGTTGTTTCCCAATTTCATGCAGTTGAGGCGTAGAAATTTTTCATATTCTTCCGACCCTTGATCCTATCGTTGAACATTATAAATATTGAATAAGTATTAATAAGTGCGAATACTTATTTATTTAGCTGAAATTATTCCGTCGGAAGCTCGGTACCGACCCTTTAATTGAGTAACAATCCTGGGGCAACATACATAAATTTCTTCTTATTTCGTAAACCATGAGAAGCCCTCTTATTTTCGGAGAGCATTGGATGATATAAAATTCAATGCGATTTCCTTTATTTCATATTTTTTCTTCCATTGATATTCATGCTTATGTTTAGTTATTTGGAAAGGTGATCATCGTTAAGTAACATTTAGTAAATTTAATCGAAGAATTCCCCTCCGCTCATTTGCTTATGCACATCACGATGAGTGCAAATAAGATCGTACGAATTCCATCCGGGTTGAGTCTGCCAATTCAAAGTCGCAGGGTTTGAGCTCTGTCACGGGCGTGGCGGTGTGCCACGCGGCGTGGACTCTCCGGGAACACTTGATGACGTGCAGTTAAAACAAAGACATAACTTTGTGACTTTTGTACTATTGGTTTGATGGCGCATTCGGTTTCATCCACTAAGCCATTATCACGGACGCCATAGTAATAATAGTATAGTGTTTCTGCCCTTGGAAGAGGAGAGAAAGGAAGGGGCTGAATGGGTGGGATGAAGTTTACCCAAATGTTGTTGGTGATTCGTGCAGTTCTTTTCGATCGCCAGTCGGGAGTGGCCAATCGTGATCCCATATATAAGAAAGGGGAGCAGAAGAAATAAAATCGAATGTTTTGCTTATCACATCATGGTTTAAGAAGCGCAGATTTCACAGTTTGGCAACCCAAAGATCGTGTGTGTCTCTCGGGCATTGGTGCTGTGACGATCAAGTTTCACGTACTTGAATTGGTCTTTGTAGCCTCATGTTAGATGTAGCGCAGCTGAAACTGAAATCTATTCTGCTTGTGGAGGGCATCGGCACGTCGCAAATAAAATTTCTCCAGTCCAAATGCTGAAAGCGGCTTAATCAGCAGAGGAGGCTCGTTTGAGTCATTCCAGCGTGCGTACCCACTGCAAAACAACGACCTTCTTCCGATGGTTCATGGTCAAGATCACCGGGCAATCATTAACCTGAAACGTGACCTCTTGGCCAACAGTCCCCCCGCACACGTGTGCACGACTGCGAACCCTCCACTCGTCCCCCCCCCCCTCGACCGAGGGGCACCAGCCGTCACAGGTTCCCTGGGCTCCCCGGCGCGGGATGTCACGGTGAGGGGCGGCGACCGTGGGGCATCGGCGGCGGAGCGCCGTCGTCCCCCCCCCCCCGCCCCCCCAATGAGGAAGGGGCGAGTGCCGATCTGGTGGCATTGCCTGCCGCCGTCCAGTCCAACCGCACACAATGGTTTTTCCGAGGGCGACGCGCCTCCATATATTTCCCGCCGCCTCGGGGGGCGGGAGAAACGGGGGTGGGTGAGTGGGTGGTGCATGCCGGGAGCATCATTTGTTTCGCGAGAGAGCGCTTTAAAGGGGATGGATGCAGTCGAGATTTTCTGCACTCCGGCTGCGCTACTAGTTGCGCATTTATCACCATCCCACTGAAAAGCGGCGGGAGATGCGATGAAAGCGTGATAGATGGATTTTGACGCCCCTCTCACAACTTGCGACGCGGGGTCGAGGGGATGATTAAAGGCCTTTTACGTTTTTCTGAAGACAGGTTCTATTTTATTTTTAATTTGAAGAAGCGCGTAAATGCTCCGCTGTCCGCCATTGATTGATAAAGTGTCCTCCCACGTAAATTATATGGCGCTCTTCATCTACATTATTATTATTAGGTAATCTACCGGTTAAGGTAGGTTTTTGGATGGACGTAGTTACTAATTAAATGATTTGTGACCCCTAGCTAAACACAATATCCTACTCTACATCAGGTTCCTCTTCAGCTCTGAGTACTTTCTTCCTCCCTTCATCCCGTCCAACATCCCTATCCTGTTCCGTCCCTTTCCTCGTTTGCCTAACATTCTCCCCTCTATTACAGTCTTCAACATCCCGCTGCCGGTCAAAACCCCCTTCATCCGCTTTTCCTGCCTCCATAGGATTTCTCCCAACAAACCCCTCTCTTCACTCACCATACCAAGTACTTTCTCATTTCTTTTCTTCTCTGTCCATTTCACCTTCTCCATTCTTCTCCACACCCACATTTCAAAAGCCTCCAGTCTACGTCTATCCTCCTGCTTCAATGACCACGTTTCCGCGCCGTACATAGCTACGCTCCATATCAAAGTTTTTACGAGTCTTTTCTTAACATCCTTACTCAACGTCCCCGTCATCAACTCCCTCCTCCTTGTGAAAGCCTCTTTGCCTAGCGCAATTCTTCTCCTTACGTCCCTATTACTTGGACAGTGTTGGTCCAAAATATTTCCGAGATACGTAAACTGGTCTATCTGCTCTAGTTTTTGCCCTCCTATTTTTATGCTTAGCTTAGCCTTTTTCTTCCTAGAAAATCGCATAACCTTTGTTTTATTAATATTGATTCTCATCTTATACCTGTCGCACTAAATTCCCAATTCACTCAGCAATACCTGCAACCTCTTGGCTGACTGATAAACTAAAGCTTGGTCATCAGCAAACCTAACTGATTTTACGAATTCCCCGCCCACTTTCATTCCTACCTCCAGTTCTTACCATGCCTCTTTAATCATTTCCTCTGCATACAGGTTGAACTGCAACGGTTATAATGGGCAACCGTGCCTCACACCTCTTCCTAACACTGCATGTACTTGATTTTTTTCATTTTTGGATAGGTTTTTCTTATTTTCTGAATTTCAGCTAAGAGAATTGCAAAAGGGCCGTAAAGGGTTATGTAATAATAACTGTCAACTGGGTTGAACAGTTGTGTGGTACTCTTCGGTCATTGAGTGATTCGTGAAAATTACATGTTATACGTTCGACAGCACTTTCTCTTGCTGGACCACAAACCTGGACCATGCAGATGATTACCTTGTTATAAAATTTGGGATACAATTATCATTAACTTGAGCTATTATCTGCAACGATAACTTAGGGCAAAAAGTCTTATTTCCCGTAGAGTTCAGTCAAGTGTGTATCTTAAAAATGTTCCGTCAAACACTTTCATTCCTGCGTGCCTAATTGAAAAGATGCCAACTGCAGACAATCCGCTGTAATAATCATAATCTGGATTATCATCAGCTTGTGTGTGTTTATATCCGCTGTATTTAAATGAACTCCAAGGGGCGTGTGTGCCGGACATATTTAGCTCGCCCGATATTCGCTCATTTATCCGTTTAATTATCGCATTTCAATCAACAAATGTTTGATTGACATAATTCATCGGTGCAAACCTCAGTTGGATATTTATTTGGTTATTTGACATTTCTCGAGAAAATAGGCTCCACGGTTTGATGTATTCTCTTCATACTGTATGCAATGAAATTATTTGACTTTCTTTGACGGGAATGCAGCCCGCGCTATAGTAAGCCATGAAGCGGAAATCTTTCTCAACCGTCTGAAAATTGCCTCAATGCCTGGAAAGAGAAAATTTTAAGTCGATGATTTGCATCGAAGAGATTTCAAAGGCTGATGCAGAGGGGTTGGAGGGCGCAGGTCCACCGTCCGAGAGGAGTGCAAAAAGGATGGGAGAATTGAACCGCACACATCGACGATATGGGAAAATACATCTGGATAAACGGATATTCTGCCGACTTCCCCGCTTGAATAAATCAAGAAATAGTATCAGGCCTCTTTTGATATCGATGTCGCGTGGAAACCTCCCATCTCATTCACGGGATATTGATGCGATAGTAAAAAGGAAATAAACGCAAAGGATCTCAAGCTAGGATGCGATATTTGATGCGATATGACTCGCCGCCAGAGAGACGCCGCGTCGTGCAGAAAGTCATTCTTTGACGGGAAACGCGGTCCGCTCTGAAGCGAGCGAGATTCAATCAGCAGAAGGGAAAAAACGCCGAAAACCTTGATCCCACACCGAATCCTTTCCCTTTTCAGTCGACGCGGTCATTGGGGCGCTCTTTTAAATCAATCCACTGTTCAACGAATTTTGAACGCGGTTTACACGCGGGGGCTGACTCGCAATGTTCGATTTTTTATCCGTCGAATACCTAATCGATTCGACTTTGGAGGATGAATGGTGTCTGCAATTTCAAAGTTTACAGTTGGCAGTGACGCTGAAACCAACGTAAACAATTGTTTCAATTGCATTTAAATTAAAACTATTCTTTTATCGTAGTTTTTGAGTCCGACGCGAAACATTTAGTCAGAGTAATTGAATTCCCTCGGATTTCGGTATTGAAACCGGTCGAGATGGATGTTGAGTCCGAACAGATGTGGGTGTGATACGCAAAAAGTAGACCTTTCCAGTGGTCTGTTATCGGAGTCAACTCTTATGTGTGTAAGCCGAACTCATTAATTTCAAATGCACAGATATCAATATTTCGGGCAATACCAGTAGGCCTTGTTAGAGTCGGTTAGTGATTAGTTTCTTTAAATATAGCACTGATTCCAAAGCAGCCAAGTCCTGGCCTTTATTTGGATTATCAACATGGTTTAAGAGCAAGAACAACCATAAGCACCAATCCCTAGGTGAGGAAGGAAAACGGATTCAGGCGGAACTCAACCCGCGACCTACTCTGTGCCGGGGAGAACGGTATCCCTCCGCCACTGCTTCTATCAATTATTCGAAATAGAACGCAGGGATGTCATCCTCTCACATGGTTAGCTGGGGCAACACGAAATACTGTGAACATCATCATGGACGGAGAGATCACCATCGAAATCATAAAACACTATTGAAACATCAGGGAATGCAATTCCCACGGATATTATTTTCTTTCCTGAGTTTGAAGTCAGGTACGCCACAGCTGCGCTATTCCCTTTACGCACTCGACAATAGCGGGGAGTTCAAAATATACGTGAGGCAATCAGCGATGTAGGCACAGGTATCTATGCGGAGCTGAAACTCGAGGCTCCGCACCTGGCGTAATCAGCCTACCATAATCAGATAATCCATTTCATGGGCGCCGATTAATTACCGCGATCAATTATTGGGCAAGCCTGCCTGTAATGGATTTCTGAGGGCAGGGTCGGCGGGGTCGAGGGGAGGCACCGGCCCTGCGGGGTTGAGAGAGTGCCGAGATCGGCGTCAAAGCCCTGGCGGCGTCAGCGGAGCGCGCAACTTGCCGGAGATGCCTTTTCGGCGCGGGGTCAGGAGGACGCACTAACTCACACGACCACCGGACTGCTTAAAGGGATGGGGGAGGGCGGAGGGGAGGGGCAGAGTGGGGCTGGGAGGGAGGGGAATAGTTTTGGAAGGGAAGAGGGAGAGTGGAAGAAAGGGCGGGGGGGGGGACATTCGGGTGTGCCGAAAACCAGTTCCACGAAGGTACGAGTTGACGCGTTACGAGAAGCAAGGACTGGACGGGAAGGGGGTGAGGGGAGTCGGGAGTCGGCAGGGGCGGGGGAGGGAGTGGGTGGGGGAGAGAATGCTGAGTGAGAAAGAGTGGAGGACGAGTGGGGAAGGGCGGGAGGTGGAAGGAACAAATGGACTTGGGCCGAGAGGCTAGGACGACATGAGCAATTGCATTATGATGATGAAATGAATGCCGGCCGCGAGGAAACAGGGCATCGAAGCCATCAACCAGAATGTTGTTTTGAGTGTGGAACTCACCTACTATTAACCCCTGCGGCATGTGCAACCCACAGGCTATGCGGAAAGAGGGCAAGAGCGAAAAAAGACTTTATTATATTGCAAAGAGCTGAAAGCGTAGCGTAAAACATAGCATACCATAAGACAAGAGGCGCGGTGAAGATATTTCAAATATCAGGTGATATCCCCAAAATATCTCGGAATTTTTTGGGACCTACACGGTCAAAGTAGCAGGGACTTAATGAGAAGAATTGAAAAGAGGCTTTCACAAGGAGGAGGGAATTGATGACAGGGACGTTGAGTAAGGATATTAAGAAAAGACTCGTAAAAACTTTTATATGGAGCGTAGCTATGTACGGTGCGGAAACGTGGTCATTGAAGCAGGAGGATAGACGTAGACTGGAGGCTTTTGAAATGTGGGTGTGGAGAAGAATGGATAAGGTGAAATGGACAGAGAAGAAAAAAAATGAGAAAGTACTTGGTATGGTGAGTGAAGAGAGGGGTTTGTTGGGAGCAATCCTATGGAGGCAGGAAAAATGGATGAGAGCGTATTGGCTGGCAGTGGGATGTTGAAGACTGTAATAGAGGGGAGAATGTTAGGCAAATGAGGAAAGGGAAGGAACAGGATAGGGATGTTGGACGGGATGAACGGAGGAAGGAAGTACTCAGAGATGAAGTGGGACCTGATGTAGAGTAGGATGCTGGATTTTGTGTTTTGTTAGAAGATATTTATTTGGTAGTTGTGCCCATCCAAGAAAACCAATCTTAACCGGTAGATTACCTTATAATAAAAATTACCAAAAAAGCTCCACAAGAGTGTGAGGGGATCAGGATTGGTGCGGTAGCTATCGTACTGGCTTCCCACCTAGAGGGCTTGGGTTCAAATCCCGGCGGTGTTGAGTATTTTTCAGAGGTATCTCGATCTTTACTTGAGGTGCTTTGTGGAGAGCACTTTGAGTGAGTGCGCCGTCCGTCGGATGGGACGTTAAGCTGCGGACCTCTTGGCACCTTTCGTAAAGAGTAGGCTAATGCCGACGCCGGGTTTCTCTCAACCCTTCATCCTTTCCTGTCCATCCCCTATGGCGCAAATGACCTCAGCTGTCGGTCACCTCCCCTAAATACTACTACTACTACGAGAGTGTGTGTGTCCGTGTGTTTTATGTAGCTGCATATTCCCTCTCATCCGTGTCATTTTCTGTTTGGCGTCGTGAGGAAGCGATCACCGCCATGCTGCGCGAAAGAAGCCGTCGTTTTTGAAATTGCAATTACTCCTAAACATGGTTCTAGCGCATTAGAATGGCTGCTCTTTAGGCTTAATGATAAAATTAATGCAATAAGGAGCGGCGGAGTACACTTGACAATTTTCTTCGCGTAAATTACCTAAGCAAATGTGATGCGCACACCGTCGAGGCATAGCTTCACTCCTCTTTCCTAAGACGACTTCAAATCCTTTACTCCTAAAAAACCTGGGAGTATCTAAATCTACAGAAACACTCCAGGATTCACCAAAAAGGTGTGTGGCAAGGAGTGAAAGCACCAAGTGGAATGGGAAAGAGAAAATGAAGGATAAGGGAGAGGAAGGGAAAAGGGAAAAAAGCGTCCTAATTCATATAAATGCTGGCGGAAAACTTAGTTCAAAAATAGTTTTAATTTCACCCAGTTAAACAGTACTTTGGTGTACGAAAACAGGAGGGAATACAAATGAACCACGACCAGTTATACGATAGACGTCCTCCATACCAATACGGTGCATGCAGACCTGGAAAATGAGAAAGGTACGCTAACTCATCGCTTATGAGAACCACCGGGCTCTTCGCCCTGGATTTGTATTTTATATGCCAATATTATGCGTTGGTCTGCTTTCATCCGCTGGATATGAAAATATAACCCACGAGTTTAAGTATGAAAAGGCACTAATGAAACACGCCTTTGTAACACTAAGTTGATTTGGACATAGAATAGATTGCACATAAAGGTTAATTTCAATTGGGCACTCCGGGTTCAAAATCACTCTAAATATGTGGTATAAACTTGTATACATTTCATATTGCGGATCGCGGAGGCACCCATGGCAACTTGGCGCCATTAATCGCAGGGAGACCACCGTAAATAAGAGAAAAAGCAACCTGGAGCTCCCGAGCCTCCCATGTTATTACATGCAAATCCTTCAAATTATAGGCTATTCTTCCTCGTGCCCATGAGAACCTCTGGAATTGAAACCTTTGATTGAACGTTTAATCTGCGGAAAGTTTCTCCTCTGATGTCTGTTCCAGTAGTAAACTGAAGACGCTCATTACATCAAAAGGCAGACTCCTTCAAAATTGAATCTCTTAAAAGACGAGAGGGAGAAACTGTTTAAAGGTAATTGTGATCGAGGCTGAACCAAACTATTATTATTAATAGCTGGCAATTGAGGATAAGCGATCTGTAATTGATTCTATCTAACCTCCCATTATGAATGTGGCAAGCAAAATGCATATTTGCAATCTAATGATCCTATTCCAAAAATAGCAAAGGGCCGACATTAAAAGATTTTACGTAGACTGTTTTACGTACACGAACAAGAGCACATCATAACTAACCGCTGCTAAGTTCTTTACTCTTTCTTCCACCTTTCTCATCTCATCATTTAGGATTTCATTGTCTCTTTTCGAATTAGATATATCCCTTTTACACCCCATAGCCGTAGTCATATCGCAAAAAATGTTAGTCATCGATTAGTTGATCTCAACGGTGGCAGATATATTTTCGAACGTCACTCTGGGAAGTTAAATAGGACCATTAATATTTTTTACGTATATTGATGACTTAAGCTAACAAGTTCATAGTAACCGTATTTTTTTGCAGACGATACGGTGATATACAGGGAAATAAGGATCACAGAATATTGTGAACTAGTCTATAAATGTATAGAGACGATTTTTGATTGTTAAAAGGAATGGGGGTTAGTATTTATCATAAACAAATGCGGATCCGCTTTAATGGAGGGGAAATGTAATGGGAAAGTTGAAGAGAGGTGTTATTTCTGTATAGTTAGGCCACATTTGGAATACGCCGTAAGTACAAGGGGAAAAGAATCATGTATTGAACCAAGGATCCATGGGAGACAGTGATGCTAAAAGAATCAGATAAAATAAAGAGAAAATTCTCCATTTTCGTCAAAAATTGTTATGTTAAGAACCTGCACTAGTAGTGGCGTACATATTTAATTAAAAACCTTTTTACCTTACAAGCATACAAATAAATATACTATCAACTAACAAAACACATACATCTTAGAATATAGTAAAAATTTATCCAATGACGTGCAAGCTAGAATTTGAAAAGTAAGAAGGTGAAATTGAATTGAAACCACTGAATGGACAAGCAACTTCGCACAATGATCTTCGGCTCCAAGGACACAGGACACAAATCTAGAGGCAGCGGAAGGCACACCCACAGAGAGAGACGAGGGATGGAAGGGGATGGGACGGTAGCATAATGAGGTATGAAAGAAAAGATGTTTCGAACTATTATATATATATATATATATATATATATATATATATATATAGCAAAAGAAGCATGGTGGAAGACGCAGTGCGAGGATATGGAAAGTATGCAGAGGAAGGGTGAAATCGGTGCGCTGTACAGCAAAGTTAAATCGTTATCGGGAAGTAAGAAAGGAACATCTATGCTAACAGTTAGAGATAAGGCGGGTAAGTTAATAGTTGACGCAGGAAAGATCCAAGAGAGATGGAAGGAGTATATAGAAGAACTGTATAGTAAAGAACTCAGACCAACACAGTTAGACATTGAAAAAGAAAATGACGTAGAGGAAGACAGCTTAGGTCCAGGCATACTAGACAATGAGATAGAAAGGGCATTAAGGGAGATGAAACTAAATAAGGCCGTGGGGGTGGATAACATTCCCGTGGAACTATTGATATGCTTAGGAAAATGTGGGAGGAAGAGGATATATGGGCTGATTCGTAGTATCTATGAGGAAGGAATCTGGCCAGAAGACTTTGTGAGATCCGTTTTAGTTCCTATTCCGAAAAAGGTAGAGGCTACGTACGTCATGTGAGGACTACAGGACGATAAGTTTGATATCCCACGCAGCTTAAGTTGTCCTCAGGATCATACACAAAAGGACAGAGAGTAGGGCAAATCATTACTCAGAGGATGATCGGTATGGGTTTAGGAAGGGGAGAGGTACGCGTGATGCCATTGCAGTAATGAGTTATTAAGCGAGAGGAATATAGAACACAACCAGGAGGTATTTGCCTGTTTCGTAGATTTCGAAAAAGCGTTTGATAGAGTGAATTGGGAAAAACTAATGAGTATTTGCAGAAAATAGGAATAGATTGGAGGGATAGGAGGCTAATATGCAACCTGTACATGTCTCAAACTGCTCAGGTGCGAGTGGGGAACGGGGAGTCCGGATGAGCAGTGTTAGGAAGAGGTGTAAGGCAGAGTTGCCCATTATTACCGTTGCTGTTCAACCTGTATGCAGAGTAAATGATTAAAGAGGCATGGGAAGAACTTGAGGTAGGAATGAAAGTGGGCGGGGAATTCGTAAAATCAGTTAGGTTCGCTGATGACCAAGCTTTAGTTTGTCAGTAAGCCAAGGGGTTGCAAGCATTGCTGAGTGAATTGGATATTCAGTGCGACAGGTATGGGATGAGAATCAATATTAATAAAACAAAGGTTATGCGATTTTCTAGAAAGAAAAAGGCTAAGCTAAGCATAAAAATAGTAGGGCAAAAAATAGAGCAGGTAGAACAGTTTACGTATCTCGGTAGTGTTTTGGACCAACACGGTCAAAGTAGTAGGGACGTAAGGAGAAGAATTGCGCTAGGCAAAGAGGCTTTCACAAGGAGGAGGGAGTTGATGACGGGGACGTTGAGTAAGGATGTTAAGAAAAGACTCGTAAAAACTTTGATATGGAGCGTAGCTATGTACGGCGCGGAAACGTGGTCATTGAAGCAGGAGGATAGACGTAGATTGGAGGCTTTTGAAATGTGGGTGTGGAGAAGAATGGAGAAGGTGAAGTGGACAGATAAGAAAACATATGGAAAAGTTCTTGGTATGGTGGGCGAAGAGAGGGGTTTGTTGGGATAAATCCTTTGGAGGCAGGAAAAGTGGATGAAGGGGGTATTGGCCGGCAGTGGGATGTGAATACTGTAATAGAGGGGAGAATGTTAGGCAAACGAGGAAAGGGAAGGAACAGGATAGGGATGTTGGACGGGATGAAGGGAGGAAGAAAGTACTCAGAGATGAAGAGGGACATGATGTAGAGAGGGATGTTGTGTTTTGCTAGGGGTCACAAATTGTTGAATTAGTAATTTTGTCCATCTAAAAACCTACGTTAACCGGTAGATTACCTAATAATAATAATATGTATATCTTCCGATGAAGACGGAGTAGAATTCCGTCGAAATTATCAAGAAAGAACGTGTGAGTGTTCCTTTTCTTGTGTTTCTATATTGTGTGTTACTGTGTAATGTACTATATATATATATATATATATATATATATATATATATATATATATATATATACATATTCATATATATATGCCATTATAAGCTTTACCATATCACTTAATAGTCTGCTTCCATGAGAATCTGTTTTTAATTGTTTTAAGAACTGTATTTATAATACAGGGTAGGGCAGAAATAACTCCCTAGTTTTGAAAAACCCCTGAGGAGCGCGCAGGTAAATTAGCGCAGTGGAAGTAGTGGCGTTGGCTGGGGGAAACAAGGTTGTTTTTAGTAATTACCATACTGTGGTCTGATAAGCATCGACGCTTTGTCGTAGAAACGTTCTTAAAGAACCATGGTAGTGTAGCGGCGACGCAGAGGGCACCATGGTCCAGCGATGAAGTGTATTTTCACCTCTCCGGCTCCGAAAATATACCAAATTTTGGTTAGTCAGCGACGGACGACCCTCGCTAACTTCACCAAAGACCTCTTCATAGTTCCAAAGAGACAGTTCGATTAGTTCCGATTCATCGTTGGAAAACATCTTTTGTGTATTGAAAAGTTTCTGGAAAGGAGTGAATTGAAAATGAATCACGGAAAGCTAAATCTCCTCCATTGCCGACATGTTTTTTTTTCCGTCGAAGATAAGTTGGGACCGTCACGGCGAAATACGTATTTGGTATGTGCCAGAGTTTCTAACCACTCGTTAAATGCAAAAGGAAAGGCGCCGTAATGATGGGGAGGAAATCAACAGTGGCAAGTTTGGGTGGCGGGAGAAGGCCAGAAAAGAAAAGTTTCGTTGAGGAACGCGCTGGAAGGCAGACGGCGGAGAGAGGAGTGTTGTGCTGGGAAACGGGGGCGATGGATATGGCAGGGGTGGCGAGAGGAAGGGGTGGACAGGGTCGTGGACGGATGGCAACCTTTGGGGAATTAGAAGGAGATCATGGATCCGTTTCTTAAAACTCCTAACAGTTTGTCGGCCCTTCTATTTGGCTCATTTAGAGCCATGTTCATTCAAAAATATGCTTGAATTTGTTCTTATTCAACGACACTTATCACCCGTCCTTGGATACGTCCACAGGTATAGCGTACCTGTGGACGCAGTTAGCGTATCACCTGTTGCCATTACGAAAGTTTACACTAAAAATATAGATGAAATTAGCTTCTTTTTAACATTTTGCTTAATTTATCATATTCAATATACAAAGTTTTTCTTTACAAATATATCAAATGTTGAACTATTGTGTACAAATTTCGTAGTGCTTTATACCCAAGCTCACGCTCTTGCGGCGGCTTGTGGGGTATTATGTAGATGTATATAACGGACTGCTTAGTTACCATGAGGCGGAAAAGTTTGCTGACAGCGTAATTATTATTGTAATTTATCGAACTCAGGATCTCGGCATCATTTTGAATATGAAAAAACAATTCTAAAATCTTCAATTAACTGGATAACATCCTGAACGATGTCAATCAACAACTATCAATTAGTTTGAATGAAATTTGTACTTCAGTATTGCACAGGTAAATAACTCCTTTCTTGGATAAATATTGAGCTATTGTCACGATAGGCGGGCCCCAGTTGAACCCAGACGCAAAAATACTCAATATGGAAATTCCAATGCCACGGTTCATCATTATTAATAGTCCGAGTATTGGTTTGTAGCATCTGTCCTTTTATCTGCTAATCTCTTCATTCCTTCATATCACCTGCGCCACATTAACCGTGAATTACTTTGCGCAGCTCATCCAAAGCAATTGAAACTTTAATTCATGAATTTTAACCATTGCAATTACGGATTTATGAACTGATGCATTGTCTTGATGAAACAACAACACTTTCTTCTTTGCCAAATGCAACCGCTTTTGCTTGATTTCTCAGCTCAAACGAGGCAGTAAGTTCGCATTATACTCGCCGTTGATAGTTTTTCCTTTTTTGAGATAATCAGTTCTCGCCTTCTTTGGAGGCGGTTCTCCCTTTCGAATCCATTGTTTTGATTGTTCTTATGTCTTGGACGTGAAGTAATGGACCCGTGTTGCATCTATGATTATGAAACGGTGCAAAAATTCTCCTTTGTCGCTGTGAAACTTAGCTAAACACTCAATTGAAACATCTTCACGACAATGGTTTTGCTCGAGTGTGAGCAAACGCGGAACCCATCTTACACACAGCTTTCTCATGTCCAAATCGTCAGTTAATATGCGATGTACCACACTTTTTGAAATGCCTTCTATGTCTACTAGCTCGCGCACTTTCAGTCGACGAGCATCCAGTATCACTTCGTGGATTTTCTTCACCGTTTCTGGAGTTGTCACCTCATTTGGTCGACCAATGCGACCGATGCTCGTCTTGACAGGTCTCACGGCCTCGTTTAAACTCTGCTAACCAATATTTTACTGCTTTAAACGAAGGAGCAGACTCACCCAGAGTAGAATCCAGTCCAGCTTTTATATTGATTGGGCTGTGGGCTTTCTAATAAAAGTAATTCATCACATGACGATGTCCAATTTTCTCCATTTTCGCAAACCCACTGAAGACGTTTCCCATTGATGTCTGCCAAACAAATACTAAACAACGTGGTGTCTTCAAACTTGAAATATATAATTTATAGATTGCAAACTTTCTAATACATTGATATTTTTAAACATGTACCGCCATCTCTAGGTCAGGCCGGGTACTTCTGGGCCTTCCCACGTAGGCCTCTTTTTGTCATTCTTCTCTTCAATGATGAATATCTAGTAAACTATCGCGTGTCAGATGCCTTCAATTTCTCTCTTCTTTTAAGTGTCCTTCACTAGCCCACCACCCACTATTCAAAGAACTTTATTTATAAATAATATTTACATCGGTCTTCTGTTGCACCACCTGTCCATCGCGTTCAATTCTCTTTCCTCAGCTCCTACCGTCAAAGTCTCCCACCGCTCAGGAGTGGACTCCATTAATCGAACTCTATACGAATCGCTCCCTTGGGTCTTCTCCGGGTTTCATTAGGCGCAAGCAGTTTCATATGGTGGAAAGCCTTCTTCGCCGTTTCTATTCCGCTAACTGCATCCTTCTTGTCGTTTATACTTCATGTGATTTTTTATTATTATCGGTAATTTACTGACCGAGGTAGGTTTTTGCGTGGACACTAGCTGTCAACGGTACAGTGGAAATTTCCTTGTCTCTCCTAACGAAACATAACCCAACATCAAACATTACGACAAGCTCCTCTTCATCTCTGCGTACTTCCTTCTTCCTTTCATCCCGTCCAACATCTCCATCCCCTTCCTACCCCTTCCTCCTTTGCCTTACATTCTCCCCTCTTCAACATCCCATTCCAAATCAAAACGCTCAGCATGTCTTGACTGCCTCTTTTTGATTTCTCCCATTAATCCTCTTTCTTCTCTACCACCTAAATGATCTTTCGCTTGCCGAAGCTCTTCCACCCCTAGTCTTATTTCATAATTACGAGGGTCATCCGGAAAGTAGTACCCGTTCGTGCCGCATGAAGTGCTGACGACGCGAGTAGCCGCTGGACGAGGTCAGATAGCTTCAGTGGCTTGTCTGCCTTCTCTGAGCCAAGTTGCGTGACGCTAGCATTGCCTGTGTTGTTTCTGTGATTGTTTACAATGTTTAAAAAAATTGAGAACGCCGCCAGTTGTGAAGTGAGGGCAGTGATTAAATTCCTCAATGCAAGAAACGTTCGCCCATGTGATATTCATCGCCAATTAAAGGAGGTGTATGGAGACAATGTAATGGACGAGTCGTCTGTTCGGCGGTGGTGTCGCAACTTCAACATGGGGAGGGGGAACACACACGACGATGAGCGTTCGGGGAGACCGTCTGTCATTACAGACCAACTGGTGAGCTCAGTTGACGAATTCGTGAGGAACGATCGGCGCGTCACAATTGATGACATCTGTGAGCATTTTCCCAATGTTTCTCGAACAATTGTTCATGAAATTGTTAAACACCATCTGCATTATGCAAAAATTTGTGCAAGATGGGTCCCTCGCGTATCTCAATGAGCTGGCGGCGAAGGACTATGCAGCAGGAATACAGAAACTTGTCACACGTTATGACAAATGCCTTAATTTGCTTGGAGATTATGTTGAGAAGTAGTTTAAAGTATCCTCTTTCAAATAAAATTTTTTATGTTTGTTAATATTTACTTTTGTGTCTTTATTTCACGAACGGGTACTACTTTCCGGATGACCCTCGTACCTCCCCTACTTCGACTGCTGACCATTAACTTAGTTTTAATCTTTTTTATGTTATGCTTGTTATTTTTATCCAGTCTCCATTCATTCTCTAGATATATTTTTCGGAGTTTCTTTCTTTACTACGAGTATATACCTACAGGTAGGCGTATATACCTGTATGTCGTAGTGTGGGACCAAGAAATGCCGAGTTTACCGTGGAATGGCTTCACTCTTTCAAGTTTATGACCGTTTTGAGAAGACTTGTATCTAGTGACTTTGGGATGGAGGGAACGAGCCCCAGAGGGTGGGGGGATGATTAGGGGGAGGGTAGGGGGCTGGGTGGAGGGACGGAGGCGCAAAACGGTGGAATAGTTTGCAGAGGCAAATTGATAGGCGCTCTAAAATGTTTGACTGTCAGTCGGGTCCCCTCCCCCAATTATTTCAGTGTTTCCCCCGTGCTCTTATCTCCACTCGGATCCCAAATGTCTAAGTGGATAGATTAAAGCCGTTTGTTGCCCGCGGAGGGAGGGAGAGTCCATAAGGCGTGATTTTCATTGCCTTCCTCTCGACATGCGAAGGAGGGGGGGGCGCTCCCCACGGTTGACTCCCTAAAAGTGATTTTCACGTCCCTCTCCCTTGTCACTTCAGATGCCGTCTCCCTCCCCCCCCCATCTCTCTCTCTGTCAAGGAGGCGAACGGTGTAGAGTGGTAGAGGAAGGAGACAGGAGGAATCCCTCGAATGGAGTCGAATTTCGCGAGGGTTCTTGAAACCGAGAGAAAATGGTTTCGGAAAAATGTGTTCAATTCATTTTTTGAAATATAGTACACCACCAGCGAAACTTTGACGGAGGCTCCATCCATGGTAGGTGAGGGAATATTAGGCTGAAATATTTGTTATTCGACAACTGGATTAACATATCAAATCTATTACTTGTTATTTTTTATAATAGTTAGTTTAGTGCTTTGATATGAGGTGAGCTTTCTAAAAAAACAGGGGGAAGGGTATGGTGAAACAAGACTTTATTTGTCCCGCTTCATATTCATGGAAGAATAAGTAAGAGCGTAGAAAATTATTCTCGTAAGTTCTGTGTTAGCTACGACAGGACTGATTCGCAGAGAACTTCACAGTCCAATCGGGAAAATGATTTCTATATTTCTCTTTCTTCTTTTTAAAAGTGCAACTAATACTATCGTAAGTTGAACGTCAGTTAAAAAGGTACCCAAATATATTCATTTCCCAATCAGTCACCACATTTAAAGTTGTCACATCAGTCATGAAAAAAGAGGTCTTTAAAGGGTAAATATGTACGTTTTAATGTGCTAGTACTTCCTTCTGTTTGCATCGCCCTGATCTTACCGATGCGGCCTCGGTATTTATTTGACCTCATCATTTTGCCCTGTCGCAAACTACCGTGCCACAATCGGTGCGTTTATTAAAGGTTTAATTTTGCGATGGGCCCTCTAGATGGTTGACCTATTAAGATTACATTTAAAGTATGAGTTTCAAGTGGTCGGCGAGGTGTATGGTAGGGCATGGATCTAAAAGAGAAACCCATAGTGTGCGAAAAATAGTGGCCGCGTGCCGTCTACGAAAGACCTATTTATCATATCATATTTACCATTGTGCTAAATAAGAAGAAAAATGAGGGTCAATTACCACAAAAAGGAAAAGAAAAAATATAATTTTTTCGTCAAAGAGTGTCGGCATCTTTAAAATAAAAAGTACAAAAAATACACGGTGATTTTTACTATGGCCAAGAATTTCACGAATATTTTATGGTATAGGTCGAGGAAATCTTAAGGTACAAGAATAAATTGAAAAGTTCTCAGCCTGATACAGAAATGGCTTTCCAATCAGCGAAAATTTATGATTCCTGCCTGAGCACATGTGTCATTAGTTCATAAGACAGGTTTTAACCTGCAGTAGACGTCTTTCGTATTTTTCGTTAAAATGGAATAACTTAAATTTCGTAATGCCATAAAATTCTTTCTTTTGGATGGTTTAAGGAATAAGGAAATTCATCGGAAGTTGACGGAAGAGTACGGGGACTCTGTTTCTTTAATATCAACCGTTAAAAAGTGGGTAGTTGAAAAGTAAACGTGGTCGCACATCCCTTGAAGATGACCCACGTGAAGAGCGTGGGACATAATCCGCAACCACACCGTAGACCATGGAAGAGGTAGGTGCACGATATCGTGCACCTTTTCGGTTTTCGGTGCACGATTGGAGATAGCTAAGACCGTTTGAAGAAATGGTTTGAAACATCTTGCACAAAGAATGATGGCGATCAAAATCAAATGCGCAAACGATATCCGTAGCAATGTTTGACCCGATTCAAGAGGGAGCGGACCCATCTCGTGCGGCAATTCGTCACCATTGATGAGACATGGGTTCACCACGACACGCGAGAAGCAGTCGTAGCAGTGGGTGGAAGCCGGTGGTTCAGCTCCAAAGAAAGCGAAGTCGGTCGCGTCTGCCGGTTGGGTCATGGCTCGTATGGATAGATCTCGTATAATTGATTGGGCGATTGGATTGACTTCCCATAATCGCTCGAATAATTGGAAGAATTGAAGGTAAGCAGTCGATCATGTCTAAGTGTTGACTTTTATCGCCCATCAATTTTGACCTTGTCTAATTTGAAGCAATTTTGTTTATGACTGTTTCAAGCTCTAGCTTTGCAGGGTATCAAGCATAAAACTACTAAGAGTAGGTTCTATTTTCACCAATAAATATGCCATCGCCACTTCAGAGGCAGTCTTTTATGGATCTCCATCCTGTTTGAGCTAAACATTGTTTAAATTAACTGCTTGAAGAAGTCCCTTATGCCGGCTCATTCTTTGTTTTCATTCCCCCATCCGGTTCTTCGTACGCCCCTTCTCTTCAATTGGTATGCCCATTCCTCCAGAGCACTCTAAACCAGTCTGGGCGTAAATGAAGGAAGACTTACTTCGCAGATTCCACTAGAATTTTTATTTTTCACGGCCATGGCTTCGTCTCAAAGCCACATCGTTGGATATATTCTATTGTTTCAGGCTTCACTTCGTGGAAGTATTTAATATCCATCTAAAAAGAAAGAACATCGTTGGGTCCTGATTATGTTGCCTTGCAACGAAACCATGGTCGTGGAAAATAAAAATTCTAATGGAATTAGCAAGAGTAGTCTTCCTTGAGTTACACTTAGTTTGAAAGACTTGCACCAAGTAACGCCTGAGATAAGGTCTCATAACCAATGCCGAATGAGAGGAGCTGTTTTAATTGGCTAGGGCGAAAACACAAGCTGAAGAAGGAAGGATTATTGTCAATTATGGAACCTTTTGATGCATACTTTCAAGAAAGGGTTCCTAATATTTTACAGCTGATAGAATTTGGCTCGAGGAGCGGATTGGCGCTTACTGTGGATATGCGGCAGCAATGGACGCCATTTCATTCCCTTTTCTGCATTGACTTCAGTCCACATAACCTCAGACAATGGAAACCTAGTTGTATTAATCAAAGCGCGTGATCAGAAATAATATTTAGCCTTAAAAGTACGTTTTAAACTGAGGCAGCGGTTACCAGAGTACAGAGAGAGGTTTTCCGTAGA
Source organism: Hetaerina americana (assembly GCF_022747635.1). Lineage (NCBI taxonomy): Eukaryota > Metazoa > Arthropoda > Insecta > Odonata > Calopterygidae > Hetaerina > Hetaerina americana. The sequence goes on from NW_027286415.1 coordinate 607,782, forward strand.
AGTTACATAATTAAAATCTCATTTTTTCCTCTAGGGATGAACGATCAAAATAATTTACCACAACGCCGTGAAAAAACAATTTTAATATTCCAAGTCGGTTCATATGAGGTCATTATTTTATGTAACTCCTATTTGGCTCTCCAGTTTACTAGAGCTCGCCTTGCGTCCCTTGAGAGGCATTTTAACAATTTACCCGCCAGATGCCGAAGGGCATACTTATAAGCCTTTGCATAAAAAATTTCCATCAAATTATTTGTCTTTTCCGTAAATAACTAACATTTTATTTTGCTGCTGCATGCTAGGTGGGATGACCCCGACACACTTCCCAGGCACGGCCTGTGGGGTGCAATTTGGATAGAAGTCACGGAGTTAGGCAACAGACGTCCACGAAGAACCCTGGAATCAGGTCACTTCAACGGCGAGGGTCCCGCGGGGCGGTGGCGTCCGCTCTGCTTTGGCGCGCGGAACCGCCGCCGAGGAGTGAAAATGTTGTCGGGAGAGAGGGCAAAAATCACGGGTGGGTGAGTCTCCGCGTGGGTGTGTGGCGGTGGGAGAAGAGGGAAGCAGGAGGAACCGGGGGGGGGGGGGGTTCGTAGTGGGACGTCGGTCGGTCGAGGGGGTGGAGGGGTTGGGATCGAGGGCGGCCTAAAACGACGCGCCACGGCAGCAGTGTTAAAAAGGGGGATGTGAGTAATTACCGGAATACGTGACGGAATCCCGAAAGCTCTCTTTGAAGGCTTCCTCCAAAAAGGCACTCGTCTGGCGGGGATGAATTGCTGTTGAGGCGTTGAAGGGGTGTCTGGAGAGGGCGATGGGAGTGGTGAGAGCCCCTCACCCTCTCCACGGGTTTGACGGAGGGATGATTCATCCGGTGGCGACTCCAAAGAGCGTGCCTAGATGGTCGACACTTGGGAGGGAAGCGTTGTCTTTATTTTTCCGTTCATCTTCTCTCGGATGGATTGACGGTCGCCTTTTACGTACGAGTGCCCCCGTCGCCACACTATTCTCAATCCCATTATTTCTCCATGTTTGTCCGAGTGATCGAGGACGCCAAAATGAACATGAGATATAGCCATGCGTGCGGTTCGGGGAAAAATTTCACACTCGACGTATGCTAATGTTCGGCAAACGTCAGAATATGGCGCACTTGTATTCTGAAAGCTTGGTCATCAAACGAACGGAAACAGCCATGTCTGGAAAGCGATGATGTAAGAGTTTAAATCTCCAACCGCCCCTCTGTAAGTGGAACCACGTCTTTGGGGCATTCTCCTCCTTTGGCGGCCTTAAAAAGGCAAAGGAGAAAATGGAACTCATTTGCATTTGCCTGTTAATATGTCGGGACACCCGAGGGCGTGAATTTTCAACGAGGGAAGAGAACAATAGCAGTTTTTGTGCCTCTCATTCAAATACTGATCCCGGCCATCCTTCATAATGACTAAATCCTTTGAAAACATTTTATATCTATGCTTTGGAAGCCAGCCGCTTGATATTTTAGCTACTATATCGAAAAAATTCAAAAATACGATTGATCCCTGGCCAATCATAATTTTAGTCTATATGCATATTTTGTTTATTTTTTCTGAAATTTCATAGCTTGAAATTATTTTCTTTGCATTCATCGCCGTGTTGTAGAAATATGAAGATTGGTCATTTGGCGAATCATCGTCTTTTTTCTCCTCTCAGTTTCAAGAGTTCCATTTTAATCGTTGTCGTCTTCGTGGGGTCTGCCCTAATATAGTCTACCTTACTAATTAAGAGGCGGAATAACAATGTATTTATCCATATAACGTAAAATAACCACGGTGTTTACTTAAAATAATTAATTATTATTAAATTTGAAAATTGATGGGCAAAATTAATTAGGTTAGCTCTGCGCCGGTTTTGCCTCGTGATGGGATCGCATTTAATCAACTTTCATTTTAAGAAAATGGAAAGACATTTACGTAACACTTTCCGTGAAAACCTCTAGGGCTTTAGGCGTAGATATCCCGGGGAAATCCAACCACGCTAGAAAACTGCTAAAAACAAAAGCCGCACAAGAACCTCTGGCCTCTTAATTTGGAATCAGCGAGCGCAATTGAAGGGAGGTGGTCAAATTGAAAAGAGGCGAGCGAGGAGTTGATCGCAATGGGTCGGGAGTTTTAATCGTGTGGAGGGGAGTGGGGTATACTGGGAAGGGGAGGAGGGGTTGAGGTGGAAGGGGATGGCCGAGGGCGGGGGGGGGGGTTGTCCCCTCTGCGGGAGAGGCCGATTGTGGTGACCCGCGGACGTCGTCGGCGTCCCGCAGTTTGCGGCTTCATTTCTCCCCAACCACGGTTCGCGGCCGAGTCAAGTGTGAGCTGCTACCCGACCGGAGAAACGGGACAGTGTGTGTGTGTATGTGTGTGTGTGTGTGTGTAAACGTGAGCGTGCGTGTGTTCGAGATCAAATGGGAAACGTCGTCAATCAAACTGGGGAATAACTCGGTAGTGCATGTTGGACGGGTGCAGTCGTATTGAAACACCGAATGCATTACCCTCCTCACCCAGCGTCCGTTAATCCGTCACCCCGCAAGCTCCACTGTCTCGAAGGGTCATTTTACAGCAGACATTGAAACTTGAATGAGCGCACCAGAAGGTATGCATGGTACAATTTGGTGAGTAGCCCATTTTTATAAGAGTCATATTTTGTAAAAGAGAAGGAAGAGAAGTTGCCACTAATGCCGCTTGAAAGTAACTATCATGACCGTTTACGTAATTTCCTGTTATTCTCCGAGCCCTCTTATGTCGTAGTATTTGCCTCTGTGTATTAAACCGATCGTAAATGTTTTGGCGATTTCATACTCATTCAGTGCTATCGATTTCAGGAAGATTTTGAATTTCATCCTTCGGGATTAAAAATTGTTCTTTACTCTTTATATTTATCTTTTATATTATTATTAACTTTTAAATTTCTTCGCAGTCCATGTGCAACTCTATAGTAAGGTATTAATCATTTCACTTTTTAGGCACTCTAATGCACAGCCTCATGAAATGTTTTATCTTCCTTTTCGGAGTTGAATATTTGAATTCTGGCCTATTTTCATAGCAACTCTCCAAGATTTTCCATCCAAAACTTTTCTTAGAAACTATCAATCCGTCATTCACGACAAATATTGAAACTTGGTCTTTGGACGCTATGATTTTTAAAATGGGAACCCTTCCCCAATAATGATCCTTTAAAAATACCGCTCGCAGCCTAAGCCGCAGGTCACCAGCCCGGAGTGGAGTCAACCCCGACCACTCACTCCTTAATTTCCAGTGCCGCGAAATTTCAGCTAAACAGTGCGAAATTCGGAATCCGAGTCATCGTTATCTCAGTGAAAGTCAAATTTCTCGACCCTAGGTTCCCTATTTCAGCTCTTATGCCTCTTGTCCACCCATAGTACTTGCCATCGCTAAGCATTCAATTTGTTCTGGAATCCTTTTTCTCCCTTTCTTCCCTTTCCTCTTTCAGTCCCCTTCGACGAATGAGGAGAATCCGGAAATATATTTTTCAATCCGTTTTCCATTTTTAAAATCGTACTGCGCTTGGACCATTAACTTCAAAAATATTTTTCCCAGGATAGGTTAATCGTTTATAGTATAAGTTTTCTGGTGAAAATTTCGGTGATGAATTCTCCTCGGGCTGAAACCGGTAACATCCACGTAATACCGCTTTCAAAGTTAATGAGTTGTTTGCAGCTATCTAAACAGCGACCTCCACCAAATACATATATCTTGACACTAAGCTGACCACTGATGTAATCTCTTTAGGATCAAAGCGGCGAGGCGAAGGGGGAGGCTGTCGTGATGTGAGGGGAAGCAGGTGGTGGAGGAGGTGAGGGAGCCTCCGCCTATGATCCTGTTCCTTCCATGTGGAGAGATTCAGCCATCGTTTCGAAAATCATGTTGGCGGTCATAGTTACGAGTGAAGATATTTGTTATGTTGGGGTTCATTGGATTTGATTCAACACAAATAACAATGTCACCTCCCCCCAACTGTCGGTGAATGCTTAGAGACCTTTGGAAATGATATTACATACTCATTTCTGGTTTTCGTCAGGGTCTATGTTAACGTAAATGTCGGGTCGAAAGACGACTGATCCTTAGCCGTGCCAATCCTGTCCACCGATCCCGTAACTCTCAATGCCGCGTCATTTCAGCCCAACGGCGTCTTCTCGCAACTAAACCTGGACTATCGCACGTCTTTTTGACACCCGACCGTGCAATCCCAGTCTTGGAGACGAAATATTTTCGTTCCGAAATGGTAGTCGTTGTTTGGTAGTGTGAACAAATTGGAACACTGAGAGAAAATAATCCTGGTGGACTCCATCAATGACATGTTCAAGTGTTCGTTGCCCTCCTGACCGATTCACATTCATAGCATTGTCGCACAGGAGCACCCCAATATTTTTCATTTAAAAATAAAAATTCAATGATTCCATCCACGCCTATTATTCCACGATATTGAAAGGCAAGTACGTATGCGTATATGTGTTTGTTTTTATGGGCAAAAAGACGCTCGAATTGATGTATTAGCTTATGTAATGCTTGGATGTCTGGCGCCTAAACGACAACCCTCCCCTTACATCCTTGAGGATTATTTTGAAGATTTAGATGCAGAAATGTCCAAGCCGAGTTAAGCCCTGGGAAGTGAAATGTACGGGGCACTGTGGGTGTGATTCATGTCTTAATGTGAGCCGTTAGATTGCTCTAACTATGTACAACTATGTGTAGCTTTCCTAGAGCACCTCTTTGAATATTTGGTTTGACCGCTGGTTGAATCTCCACATAGAGCGACGGCCCCGGGGAGGCGCAGATTTTGAAGGTGTCGCTCTTGACGACCAACAAATCTTTTTGCCTGCATGCTTTCCGCCCGGAGTGATTCGCACACGCATTCCAGGCTTCGGGCGCAATTCGTGTCAGCGTTAATGGTGGTCGTGGTTCGCCTTTAATTCAAACCGAGCGAGTCTCGGTGTGTGTGTGTGTGTGGGAATGCGTGTCTGTGGGGTTGTTTTCTTTCGATGAGGTGAGTCCGGCGGCGGCGATTATGCATGGGAGAAAGGAGAAAATCCCTTTCCCACTCACGATTGCATCCGTGCAATTGGGAGGCGAGGCGTTTTTTTATTGGCCCGCCTTTTGTCGCCGGATGGGGATATGTGCGCCCCCAAGATCACGTCTCTATCGAGTCTGCGGAAGATCATCTGATCTGCTATTCTCCATTATTTCTTGCTATCTCTATCAATTCATGCCGGAGTAATTAACCCCGGAGACTAGTTGTTGTGGGAAGAATTTTATACCTGAATGGAATGCGAGTACTATGCGTATTGCTGGGAGAAGTCAGTTCTGGAGCAATTTTAGAAATGCTGACGAAATTTGGGAGTTGCATTTTTGCAATCTAAGGGACGCCTGCGCCTTCGTGCCGTCCGGTTGTGAGTCGGAGGTTGAAGTTGCATCGTGTGGGCCATCGCTTCCCTGAACATTACTCATTTGAAAAGGACATGTGCGGTGAAATCTCCTTTTTTGCAAGTCCTCTCATGCTTGTTTTCATTGGCTGTGCCCAGCCAAGTTTTCAAAATTACACTCAGCGGTAGTTTCAACAAAAAAAGACAATAATATGCTCCGGGATATCGTTTCAGGCCAAAAGCAATTTTTCTTGAAAGAGGGGGTCAAAGGTCATCCGATCAATTTGTGGAGCAGACTCGCATCGCACGCATACTTAGAATCTTTGCATACGATTGGCGGTGATGATCTCCATACCCAACTGCCGGTTCCGGTGAAAATACACCGAAATAGACGGCGACAGAAAGTCACGAAAATTTTTGTATAAAGTGGCCTACCCACACGCCTTTGCGTCCGACTCCTTCCCGTCATTGCCAACGCTCAATGGCTCTTCGACCAATGATGCCCATAAGACCAGTGACATCGCTGCGGGAGGTCACGATTTCAGAATGACGTCGTAGGTGGGTCCATTAAGGGTGCTGCCATTTGTCAAGGTGATATATCGCCTTGGCTTTCTGAGACTACGGAAGAAAACCTCTTTAGGCTTCAAAGATTTCCGCTGGTTATCTGTCCTCAAGAATAATACGAGTATTACTACTTTTCTTCAAGATGAATGGAAGGCATTATTGTTCTCCTGAGGAATTTTCCTGCGGCTAAGTGTCATATTTTAATCTTAGGGCGCCAATTGTTAGATGCGTTTGAACGCACAGTCAAAAATACGCCCAATTCCAATCGTTCGGGTTTGTCAACCCAGAGCGACTGAGAGTACAATCATATCATCAGTAATCGAGGGTTTGATTTATAAGAGTTGGGATGTTTATTTTGAGGATATTTAACCCATTGCATTGTTGATATCTAGGAGGTTTTTACTCTGCTACTGGTGGGCAAGTTTGACAAACTAAATAAGCCAAATGTTACCTTAATTTTTCGGGAGAAAAACATAAAAATATGTGCTGATAATCCAAAACAACGTACTAAGGAGGAGGGTAGGCTACGTAAAGAATTAGAGCGTGAATGCCACAACTCCTTCGTAATCCTTATTTGCGTGGACATCAATATTATAGTTTCCTCCTACCGACGGCATTACGCCAATCGAATTGGAAGAGGAGGAGATCTTGGATGGATGATATCTCAGAGCCTGCAGTTTATTGATTTAAAGATGGATGACATAATTCAGCTTTTATTGGGCGAGAACATCATATCGACGACGTTGTAAGGAAACTGGTAGCCAATTTATGAAGGGACCGATTGATGGCGAATGGCTCCATTTCTTAACTGACGACCTTTTTTAAGAAATGGAGGGTGCTCAGCCGAATAATGACGTCCACGCATTCATTCCTTCCATTTCGATCTTTGATCGTAATTCGAAGGGGCGATCGTTTCGCTCCTTCTCTCGCACGCGCTAATTTCCTCGCTCTTTCTCTCCCTCCATCTTCTTCACGAATCTCACTGCTTATGGACTCGGTCGATTCTCATGGAAATCGCGTTTCTGCATCGGAAATTCGAAATCGTGACGGTGAAAGAGAGGTGGGGCGAGTTAGGGTTTCGCAGGACAGGGTAACACTGTTCAGATTACTGTACCTTGATGAGAGATGGGGGGCAGAACATGAATATCCAGTCGGGAAGATGAGACTGATGGACGTGGGGCGTGGTCCTCCTCGTGAGTCCGAAAGGACACGGATTATCATTTGATGGATAAGGGAAGATTTTGTTAAGCGTTGGCAGATGGAGAGTGAAATTCATGCGTGCATTAACACTGACTAATCAGAAAGGGGTGATCTCGAATTCAATAAACATTCAGACTTTTTAAATGAAGAATGAAATGTATCTTTCCAATGTCTCCGGGATACATTGCATTATTCATTTAATTAAAATGAATTTCCACAAAGTTGAGCCGGGAACAATAGAAACATTCAAACATTAGGTTCCGCTCGAAAAGAGAGGTATGACTGAAACTTTTTCTGGACACAGACCTAACGGGCTACCGGTCTTAATCCGGTTTTATGATATTTTGTTTGCCACGATACGTTTAAAAATGACTCAGCGTACCGTTTGCTATACCAATTTAATTATTCGTAAAATCTAAAAATGATCGAAATTTTTATTTTTCAATTTAATTCTCTTTGCTAAGAGCTAGAGGACTAATTTTTTTAATCAAACGGCAATGATATACACATGCACACACATATATATTTATTATTATTATTAGGTAATTTACCGGTAAAGGTAGGTTTTTGGATGGACACACCTAGTGACCATTATATTTACCTTGGGAATGATAATTGAGGTAGTTTCCCGCTGCCTTCCTCAATAGTGTTTTTAACGTGACACCGTCACTTACTGGCCGCCCCACTGGGGTCAGACGCCATTGCAGCCGCCTCACTGAGGAACAGACGCTGCGTGGACTACCTTTCTTTCTGGCTCCTAACCTTCGACCTATCTGACATGGGTGACCCTACCAGGAGCAATTATTATTATTCCCGCTAGCACAGCTCTAGCGGTCATCGGAAGAAATAGAAGTAACTAATTCTATTTCTTCGGATGAAGACGGAGTTGAATTCCGTCGAAATGATCAAGAAATAACGTGTGAGTGATCTTTAATGTGTTCTTATAATATTTGTTGCTGTCAAGGTTTGTTATGTATATATATGTATACAGATATATATATATATATATATATATATATATATATATATGTATACATATATTATTATACTTACGTGAAAGTCTCCCGGAGGTGAAAAATAATGTGTATGAAGTAAGCACTAGTGGGGATTATATCGTAAGACACTGATACAGGAACAGTATGATTAAGTCGCACATCTACCAGGGCGCGGATGTGGACTCAGATCACAATTTAGTTCTTATGTATTGTCGCGTACGTTTCAAAAAGATACGGCAAGGATGGCGGGCTAGAAAATGGAATGTAGAATCATTAAATGGAGTTTCAGCAGGCTGTAGAGGAAATCATGGAGGACGGTAAAGAGCTAAGGACTATCGCGGAAAAATGGGAATATATCAAAAAAAGAACATCTAAAGCCGCCAAAGAAACTATAGGAATAGTTATAGAGGAAAGAACAAGGAAACCATGGATCACGGGTGAGATGATCAGAGAGATATATGAGAGGAGAAAATGGAAGAATGTAAACACAGAATTAGGCAAAACGAAGTACAAAAAGTTAAACAATGAATTGAGGGGGGCAAAAAATAAAGCAAAAGAAGAATGGTGGAAAACGCAGTGCGAGGGTATGGAAAGTTTGGAGATGAAGGGCGAAATTATCGCGCTAAACAGCATGGTTAAATCACTACCGGGAAGTAAGAAGGGAAGATCTCAGCCGACAGTTATAGATACGTCGGGTAAGATAACAGTTGATACAGAAAAGATCCAAGGGAGAGGGATGAAATATATAGAAGAACTGTATAATAAAGATCTTAGACCAACAAAGTTAGACAAAAAAGGAACATGATGCAGAGGAAGATAACTTAGGTTGAGGCATACTCGACGATGAGATAGAAAGATAGATAGATAGGTAGAGGTATTTATTTGGGCGAAATTTAGACCTTCTTCCATTTAACCCGTCGTCGTATACATATTATATTAGGCATTAAACTTATCATTACATTCATTGGAAGGGCATTAAGGGAGATGAAACTAAATAAGGCCGTGGGGGTGGATAACATTCCCGCGGAACTTTTAAAATGCTCAGGAAAATGTGGGAGGAAGAGGCTAGATGGGCTTATTCGTAGTATTTATGAGGAAGGAATCTGGCCGGAAGACTTTGTGAGATCAGTTTTAGTTCCTATTCCGAAAAAGGTAAAGGCCACGTCATGTGAGGACTATAGGACAATTAGTTTGATATCCCACGCAGCTAAAGTTGTTCTCAGGATCATAAACTAAAGGATAGAGAGTAGGGCAAATAATTACTTAGGGGATGATCAGTTTGGGTTTAGGAAGGGGAGAGGTACGCGTGATGCCATTGCAGTAATGAGATTATTGATCGAGAGGAATATAGAACACAACCAGGATGTATTTGCCTGTTTTGTAGATTTCGAAAAAGCGTTTGATAGAGTGAATTGGGAAAAACTAATGAGTATATTGCAGAAAAGAGGAATAGATTGGTGGAATAGGAGGCTAATCCGCAACCTGTACATGTCTCAGACTGCTCAGGTGCGAGTGGGGAACGGGGAGTCTAGATGGGCAATGTAAGGAAGAGGTGGAAGGCAGGGTTGCTCATTATCACCGTTGCTGTTCAACCTGTATGCAGAGGAAATGATTAAAGAGGCGTGGGAAGAACCGGAGGTACCCAGGCAGCGCGTCTGTCACCCCCCCCCCCAACCCACCCACCCAAACCACACCATTTTGGACGAGTATATATATGTGTGAAAACGGAATATTTTCTTTGTACGTTCCTGAAGATGCTACAGTGTAGCGAAACTAGTTGAAAATAATTCCATTATTTTATGTGGAAACTGCAAAGTTATTTAGTGGAACCCCTGTTCGCAATGGATTTCCGCAAAGGCTCGGCCTCAACCATCAATCACATCACAACTTTGAAGAAAGGGTATCAGTTTTGCCCGCAAAGAAAGTTTTCCCCTTGGGAACCCTGCTCTTGGTACGCAGCCACGCTTCACATATCACCAGGAAACATCGAGATATAACTTTTTGTAGACTATTTTCCATTGAGGAACGTCTTTCTCAAAGACAACACCGTCAGCTTTAAAATGCGATGGATTATATGGCACCCGACCGGTTATGCGTTTCCTTGGTTGGATGAGTGGGAAAATTCTCTCGCACTGGAAGGTGTATTGCTTCGGGAACTCCACGAAAACCCAAGTGTCGTCGCCAGGAGGACTCTGAAACGGAATTTGAATTCACTTTTGGCCTGCATTAGGTGCTCATGGAGGCTTCAAGTATATGTTTCTACGAGTAATGCACCCCGAAGCCTCAAGCTACACTTGGCAGCGGTCCGCTGCGTGATGAGTACGTCCCACGAAATGTGCTGGCGAGTTGGATCCAACAAACGCTGCAGGCGTCACTTCCTCTCCCACGGGCCTCGAGAGTTTCTGCACGCTCCTGTCTGGCTTTGCGATGCGACCACATCTGTGGTTCTGGCCGGTACCTCGTTTTTCAAGCGTCTTAATCGGTCGTAGGCTTACTTACCACCATTACAACATCTCTTAATTATGGCGATAAAATGTTTTAAGTTTTTAAAGCGACTTCCCTGTCGCTTAATAAACTATAGAAGCATGATATTGATTCATAAAAAACAAGAAAATGAATGTGGAGAGCACAGCTTCACTTAGAATTTTCTTGTAGAAAGGGCAATATGGGCAGCATTGAATGCCCTGCCGGAGGACTGAATTCAAGTACTTTGTGATTTTATAATTATCTTGTTGTTGGCCATAGTTTCATGAAGTGATTGACGCTTCTGGTTTTTATTCTTGTCTTACCCCCAAAAGGTTCAAGGTACATGTATTGACAATTTTTGGTTCTCACTTATCCTTGTGGTTGCAGAACAGTTTGCGATTATGGTGCTAAGAGGTTCCCTCTTAGGATCGTAAATTTCTATTTTATTTTAGACGATCGCGTTTTCCATGTATTGACGAAAACTTGATACACATAAAGGCGATAACATTATTATTGTTTTATGTTTGATGAAATACACCCTGTAACTTGCTAAAAAGGGAATCTGAAATGGATCAAACGTTTTTTATCTCAAATGGGGGAACGATAGAGAACGAGGGAATTGAGGCCAAAAAGTATCCACCGCATAAGCATTCCATTGTCGAGTAATTTAACAAGGAAGAAATATATTTTTGCATGCGTACGTAAGCCTAAGTCACCATTGTCATTAATTATTATTAAATTATGAGGTGAATGTGCAAGGCCAAAAATAATTTCATAAAATAATACTGTACTGTCTCACAACCTCCCTTACTTCAAGCATTGCGCTCGGAATGCGCGCAAGATCCGAAAACACCGCAAATAGATATCTTGCGAATTCTAGCTCAGACAGTGATCTTCATTAAATTCAATCCCATTCAGTTTCAGAAAGCGAGAAGTGAATTAACTTCTTCTTTTGCCCAGTCGAAAACTCGATGAGCAAAAACCTCAAATTTCCCAACAAACCCCAAATACGTACATCCCTTCTCGTATTTGTGTGTTGTTAAAAAGCACATTCATGGCGAGGAAAAGCATCATGTCTCGGCCCTTCAGTTTTCTGCGTCCCCCCTCTGCGATGAAAAAAAAGGAAACCATCCAGCCCCGCAGAGGACGGAAATATTCTCCTAAAACCCTATTAACCTCTCCCACCCGTTAAATTGACCGAGGCCATCGAAAGAGGCGGGCCGAATGTAATCCAAGTGAAGAGGCGAATTCTTGAGGAAAAAAAAACCGAAAATTCGCCCACATGTAAACGGGGCCTTCCCCGGTCGACCTTCCGAATCACCGACATCTCTCCCCCAAGCCCCCCCCCCCAAAATGCGCTGGACGGTCTTGACTGGGATGAAGCGGGACGAGGGGGGGAGGGGTCGTGCAGTCCGGGGGATGGAGGCGGGTGGGGACCCCGGAGAGATGGCTTTTCTCCGCGTGGTCTCGCAGTAGTATGACGGGACTACACCCGAGGAATTGGTGGAAGGGACACGCCCTCGGGAAAGGGGCCTCCTCGGTGATGTCTCCTCCCCTCCGGAGGTTTCGGCGGCCGGGGGGAAGGGGGGTCCGGTGGAGGTAGAAGCAAGCAAAGTTTTGGACGAGGCGGTCGGGAGAGAGATGGCTGATAGCTCGGATAAGCGTGTATCATTACGAGCGAGTGGCGATCGCCTGCGATATGAATCTCGCTACCGTTCGATCCGCCGTCGTCTGCCCAGTCCACCCACCCCCGTCGCCCCACCTGCCTCCTCCTGGGATGTGAGTTGCCGGTGTTCTTTTGATCCATAGTCTTTAAATAGGCGGACGCTTAATTCTTCCTCGTCGCTCCCATTGTTTACGACCGTCCAACGTGTCGTTGAAGCTCTCAGTGATTGGCCGGCTAGTCGCTGAAGGGAAGCGTCTCGGCATTTAGGTTTTGCGCTGAACTCTCTCCATCTCTCAGACGCTCGGAATAGAATATGCCTTTGGAAACTTCCCCCAAATATAAGGGATTTGCATTAATGAGGTCTTGTTTCGTGAAGAGAGATACATTCTCACCTTGTTCCCACTTGTCCAATCTGCCTCGTTAGGCGTCTCCATCCGAGCAGGTTTCTGGATTCCGCTGTCAGGCTTTTAAATCAAACGGTGAATTATATCCTTCATTCTTTTCCATTTTTGTTGAGGTCCATTTTAAAATTATGCTTCGTTCAAGAAAGGAAGGGCCATTCGTCAAAGCTTTCCGTCTTTCCTGTTGATAGTGGTATAAACTTGACGGTAGACAGGAAATAATAGATGGCCGAATAACAGGATGAGGCATTCATCACCGGCTGTCAATATGTTCGATCTTTCATCTTCGGGCCTCAAGAGCTTGAGCTGAGAAACGGTAGCCGAAGGAGCAGCTCCAATTAACTTCACGCTCAAATCCTTAGGTCCTTAAACGAGAAGTAGTTACTGGGGACGGGAGAGGCCATTTGCACCATTAGGTGGGTAAATTCAGTGAGTGGAGGAAGGGTGGAGAGAAGTCCGGCGTCGGAATTAGTTTGCTCTGGATAATGAAAGCGCCAAGGGATCCAACAGTTTAATGTCCCATCCGACAGACGGCGCACTGCGCTTGAAGTCCTCTCCATATTGTGCCACAAGTAGAAATCGGGATGCTACTGAATAATTATGCCACCTCCGGAAATCGAACCCCGGCCCTCGGGTTGGGAATCTAATTCATTAGCCACCGCTCCGTCCCGATCCCCATAAATGATACAGTTCTCAAGTTTCACCACCAGCGCTTCATTTTTATTGCCACTGTAATTTTAGCAGGAAGTGGCAATCCTTTTTTGGTGTCTTCGCCGATAATGTTTAATTTATTCTTTTACGTACGGTCGTTAAATTGACGTCTTTTTATGTCCGAGTCCTTTTTGTTTTCTCCTTACATTCCCTCCCTTCTCTAACGTAGGACTTTCTTGTTTTTCAACGCTTCACCCTTTTCCTTATATTTGTCATTATTCAAGGACAATATCACAGTCCAATGCTTCCCAAGGTACGCATTGAAATAATTAGAGAAATGCGTAATAATCATGTATGAATTGATTCTAATTATTCCTTTAGCTCAGTTCACTCTATTTTTCTGACTTAACTGGAGAGAGGTGAGCATTTTTTAAATTAACCCCTCGACGATTTAGTTAGTTTGTTTTAGTTTTCTCCAGTGGAGGATCTACCTCGACATAACACCTCGTAAGCCGTCGCAGTGACGTTTCGCGGGGGATGTCAGGTCACCAGCCACGCACGCACACGCCCAATCATTACCCCTCGACGCAGATATCAGTTTCATCAATTCGACAATATCAGATGTAGATCCTCTAAGAGAATGCCTTAACTTGCTAAAATCAATCGATCGGGCATCGAGGGATCCGGGTTCGAATCCCGGACAAGGCGTATAATTTTTTACGCTCTGAAATCGTTGCATTGAAATGCACATTAGTGGATCACTCCGTTAAAAGTTACTGCCACGGCATCTCCCGCAGTTTTTTGGAATTCATAAGTTGCATCATGCACTCCAGCAAAGTTAATCACGGGAAGGAAGGTGCTTGTATCTACATCTACGGGTTACCCCGCAAGCTGCCGCAAGGGTGTGTGGCGGGGAGTGTTGGGTCACCACCCGTAAACATTACAAGACTACATACAAAATTAACAAATTCAATTGAATAATGATCTCAGTACAAAGGTCCACATTTGTCTCCTTTGGTATTCCCGTCTGATGGGTGGAGTGATATTTATTCAGTTCCACACGCATCCCGTTAACGAAGGGAAGAAGCGAGGAAAGCAAAGGTGGCACCTTTCGCTCTTCCTAAAGGGGTCGTCGCTTGCTTCACGCGGCAGAGCGAGAGAGCACGACGTGAAATGGAATGCTCTGTCGCCGCCCCCGGCAGTGCTTCGTCCCGGAGCGAGCGCACAGCCGATGCCAATTTCCAGGGAGGGGGGGAAGGACGGGGGAGGCGCGCCCCCTCCTCCTCGGCCCCCTCTTCCCGGGAGACGAGGTGCACTCGAGGAGGGAAGTGCAAGTGCATCCCACGCACGAGCCTCTTTACTCCTCGAGAGCCTTTGTTTGCATCTTACGTTCATTAAGGGACTGATGGCGTCTTATCGTGCAATAATGAAGACGTTTTTGCGCTGTGAGAGACGGCCTGGTCATAATGAGATTTTTGAGTTTAGAAATTGTGTGCGTCCCTCAACCCTCCGTTTTATTTAACTTAGTGCTGATAATGCACGAATAAAAAAATAATATTTTTAATACTTTCGCTCTGATTCTCTTTCTAATTACTTTTCGTCTCGCAAATTAATTCCACATTCCGTGCAATCAACGTGGTTAGTTACGCCGTTCCATTGGCTCGGTCGTTAATTCCATTCCGGCGCGAAATGTACATGCGGCGAACAAGGAGGAAATGGTTTTAGGGCAAACGGGGGAAGTTTATTTGCTACCTAGTACTCAGTAGTCGCTGTAATTAGCTAAGACTAATAAATTCTTCAAGGTGGTTTCGGATGGACGCTGGGAATCAGCGCTGATACAATTTTACACTCTGCATAATCCTACTTTACATGCTCTAACACCCTGCATTACAATAAAACATTCTTCAACTTGACGCAATTCCTGCATCCCTTTAGTCCGTTCCATATGTCTATGCTTTTCCCGCCTCTGCCTCGTCTACTTATGATGCTGGCCTCTCCATATTCTTGAGGAACTGTCCTAAAACATACCTTGACCAAGGATATTGCCTTGATTTTGGAGACCACCCCGAAACAACCCTCAGGTGATTGCTTTTCAGCCCATGGTGAAGAGGGCGTTTCCTCTCCCCATGTCTCCTGCAATTTCCCACGAGCTCCGCGGTGAATCGCCCCGATTGAATGGCGGGTTGTCCAAGGGCGCAATCTCTGATTCGAACCCTAACCGCTCCTCCGGCAAGTAGCCGAGTGCATTAAATTCCTGAGCGACCACCGCGCTACTTTGGCTTTAGCGATGCTTTTCATGCACATCTATTACCCTGAGGGCCGACAAATGGGGTTTCGAGATGTGGTCCAGTGTAGTTGTCAGATTTGAATTATCGCAAATGTGTCAATTCATTGAAATTGTGATGTCTAATGAAGATGATGTCTTTCACGTTGTCTTTAGAATACGTTTATAATATTGATAATATTTTAACTGTATGTCGGTAATAGATGGCACGTCTCGGATTTTTGAGATAAAAATTGCTAATATTTTCAAAATGAAGAGATCTACATCCACACAAAGCCCCGCAAGCTGCCGAAAGGGCACGTGGCGGGGGGTGTTAGGTCACCACCCGTTAACTAGAATGATACCACATGGAAAACCAAATCATGTTACTTTTACAAAAAGATTGGTTTTTCGTACACTCGACCAACGTCACACGAAATCAAGTACTTATGTACAACAATATTTAATAACAGGATAAGTACATTCAAATCATACTGTAGAACTGTTAAAAAGACGGGTATATTCTATAAAAGTTATAAAATGCGGGAAGAAACATGCAAGATATGGACAAATATATACACTACCAATTCTAATTAGCTCCTTCGTGATTTCTGTCATTTCTATTATGATGTCTAATGGTCCGAGGAAAAAACGACATTTTAAATTTATCCGTTCCACAATAAATCTCCCTGATTTTAGTTTGGTGATCTGATCTACCGCAGTAAGTGGGGACCGGTAATATGTCCTTAACATCCTCAGATGAGTAACCCGCCTCAGTTTTAGGCAGTAAATTTAACCTGTATTTAAGCCTAAGGACAACTGATGGCTCCCATCCTAATTCTTCCAATAATGTCGTGACACTGCTGCTACCCTTTCCATAACAACTTTTCACAAACCTAGCTGAATACAAGGTCTCCATTACTGAAAATTTGGTGTAATTAACCTAGCTTATTTTATGATCGCTAAATCCACGATGGAAGAAGCCCAGTAATTAAATAAATAAATCAGAGTGCCCTTTCTCTCAAATTCTTTTGTTTAACGTCAATAGTATAGTCTAAATTTCACCTTAATTATTTTACATAAACTCATTGCCTTGAAATGGCTCCTTTAACGGAGTGAACGTCCACGTGATTCAAGACAAAACTCTGGTAATTGAGAACACATGAGCACGTATATATCAAATGTCGTTTTATGGTCTCAAACAACATGTAATATTAAATTAGACGCCTTTTACAGTGACAGTTTATATCTACAACATCCCTAAATTATACATTTGAATGAATTTTATACCATTGGGTTTCAAAATCAATTAAATAAATTATTACCTCTCTGATAAAATATCTCCGTAATAAATTATTTTAAATAATAATTCCTTTCCACAAGAGCTTCTTTCTTTGTCTTTAACTTACCCTTGCTCATAAAACTTCCGATCGTTAGCCGAAATTCATTCACTCTGTTAAGCTCAAAGTGTTTTCTGATCACCAACACTTCATTTGGGTTATATGTTTCTGTGAATAAAATTTTTGCTTTCATAAACTGCATTTTTTTCATAACGCCTTTTTTATGGTATTTATACGTTGGACGTCATGGAGAGAAGTATTTGTAACCGTCAACAGTTAAGGATGAATGAAGGCCGACAGTTTCTCCCTACTGCTCGTACTTCGTTATCGATTTGAATGTTTTAATCGGTGAATCTCATGACCAAGGACTTAACCGGAGAAATTGGCGGAAGAAATTCGAAAAATCTATCGGTTTCTTAAAAAAAAATAAGATGGGAATAATAGTAAACGACTATTTAATGATATTTATGTCTGCGTCCCGAACTATCGCGTAATCGGAGATAATTTGTGCGGTAGGGGGGTAGCTCGAGAGAAAAAACCCTGTATCTCCCCTTAGGGGGAGAGGAACACGCTTGCTCGCTCGTTCGTGGGCTCACACATTTCGGTTCCCGACGAAAAAACAAGAGGGCAAGAGGCGATCACATCGGTCACGTAGCGGTGCCGATCCCGATCGAGAGAACAGCCTTCAAAGCTAACGCAACGCCCTCCCTCTCCAGTTCCCCAACCGGGAAACACCCGAAAATTTACGCCGGGATGCCAATTAGACGGAGCACCTCCGAGGAGGAGTCGTTCCTTTCTGTTTCCCGTCCCCCTCCTTCGGCGCCGGTGGCTCAAGGGTCCTCGCATGCAGGGGTGGTTTCGCATTATTAACCTCGGACGACGTGGCGTGGGAGACCGCCGCAAATAAACCTCGACCTCCGGGAGAGCCACCGCCCGTCTCCCCACTCCGTCCCAAAGGCGTCTTCAAACGCAACCGAACGGGTGGATTTCACGGCGGCTGTTTAGCGTCGGCTTCCGGTCAGACTGGTGTGCGTGTGTTAAGGCCGGCTCACATCGAATATCAAACGAATTCAAAACTCTTTAACTTGTCGCGGACTAAAGCTTTTGCGTCTTTCAAATTGACGTAAGCACCGTCTATGTATTCACCAAGTCCTTCCAATGAGTAAAGAGTCCCTGTGCCGTTATAGAAATACTCCGTCTGTTTTTTTGCAAAATCACTCATCTTGCCTATATCTCATCATTTATTCTACCTTTTCATATTGAGGACAGATTTCCGAACGATAAGATGTCAGCCGTCAGAGGGCTGCAGGACTACTACTACTCCAGTAAATGAAATGTATTAACTAAGCGAATTAAATAATTGTAACATCTCAGGTGAATTATTTAATAAAGTCTTATTTGTCATTAACTGGTAACGTTAGTGTTAATTTAGTCAAATGTCTGGAGCTTAGTCAAAGGGACAAGGCAGAGCTTAAACGTGTTGTTCGCCCCATTAAGACAAGACGCATATTGCTCAGATGCTGGAGGGTTCGCCAGCTGTAGGCCACGTTTGTACGACTAAAAATCGGTTGCTATTTTCTGTTGGTAGTATAATAATAAATCAGGCTTCAGGGATTTATATAAACCGTCAGAATTAATTTTTATGAAATAAACGAATGATAAAAACGTAATTATAAATGGAAATTTTGTTCACAACCCTAAACGCTTTCAATTGGTCGGACATTATTTTACAAGTAGATCTAATTTTAGGTCTGTGAAATGTGTATCCAAAGCAAGTACAACCATAATTCATAAATAATCAGCTATTGAAAAACATTATCATTTCGGAATATGATGTTCATGATGATTTGTTAGGGATGTGGAAAATCGCTCGGCAGATAGACAAGTCCTTCATTCGTCATGACCCTATTCGGATTTCTTGAAACATCTCCTCGTACGATTATTTCCCGATTACTAGGATTCAGTAAACCCTTCTGCGTGGTTTTCAGGGAATGATTGAAAATTATTGCTTCCGCGAAACGGCAATGTCCCCTCTTTCTCATACCTAGTATGGGACCTAAATGACACATTTTCCATTTTCGAGGCCCCTGCCTTGAACCTTCCATTGGAGACGTCCAAATGCACCCGTAATCTTGAAGATTTTGGGTAAGGTTTAAGCATATTTTTTTATCCTACTCCGCGTTAGTTCTCCGCTGAATGCATCACTGAGAAATCACATTAATGTGCGTAATTGCCTTTCGCTTTTTTGCAGGTGCCTCTTTGTCTCATGCACCGTTGCTGCGAGTTAATTGAATAAAGAGAAGTGTAAAATTCAACTCGATTGAAGGTGAAAATTAATTTACTTGCTAGCGAGAGGCTGGAAGCATTTATCCACTCGCATTACTGTCATTGGGCGCGTGGCTTCAAACGTTTTGATATACTAATACTTTTGTTATTCAGATTTTAATTATAGCTCCATTTATTTTTCTCCGGCTGGATTTGCAGCACAGATTCATGTACATTAATAATTTTCAATGACGCTATGTTATGCAATTTATTCATTGATAATTTAAA
This sequence comes from Hetaerina americana, assembly GCF_022747635.1. Taxonomy (NCBI): domain Eukaryota; kingdom Metazoa; phylum Arthropoda; class Insecta; order Odonata; family Calopterygidae; genus Hetaerina; species Hetaerina americana. The sequence continues at coordinate 627,285 of NW_027286415.1, forward strand.
GCTACCCCATTATATTTTCATGTGGCATATCAACATACTTGTGACAAATTATCCTGTTAGATTTTTTCCCAATTTGATTTCAAGTAAATTTCGACCTTTCACTCTTTTTCAGGTAGGAGCATCTGCCTTTCTCTTTTCCCAAGGGGGTCAACGTAGAGAACGAGATTGACGGTGAGTACTATTGGCGATGATGTCCCTTGTTTTCGGTTTATTTCTACATATGTCACGGATTATTCCAATTCTGTGTAATCCCCCTTAATGTTTTGAGACTTTTCATTTGCATAGATATAGGAAAAAGGTTTATTTTACGAAACAATCACTTAAATCATGAACTTCCGAGTTATAAAAAGGCTCTGTTTCGTGTACTAATCCATTACGTAAGTTTGATAGAATTCAGTAGCCTAATAACGTTGGGAAGAATTATTTTCTGCCTGCAAGTTTTTGAAATTCGGTCTGATGTTGTAAAATTGTACATCAATTAAAGGGTTTAAGCGAGATTGTTTAGATGGTTCCCATACACATATTCGGAGTGTTTTTTGGTAATAATAATAATCGTTAATACATTAAAATTTGCTTAACATTATGAATATTCTGCCGTTTTTTAAAAGTATTTTTAGCTCTTCTGATATTTGTAGAATTATAGGTATTTCGAATGTAGCGGCATCTTGCGGTGACTATCAAATTTAAATTACCCCGTTTAATTTCAGTAACATTTGCTGTAGTTGACACGGCGTATAATAAAGATGGTTTCTCTTTACGTTGCTAATATAGTTTTGAACGCCTAAAATAATTTCCTCCTCTTCTTTTTAAATGGATAAATTATCCCCGCGCGCACATGTAACTCCCTGCATTTTTCCACGAAAACATCCAATGACTGAAATTTAGCAAGTGTAATCATTGCCAGCAGCATCGTCCTTTATTTTATCAATAGTATTCGTGTGGAACAGTGTCCACTTACGAAGTCGCGTTGAGATCTATGAGAGGTCAAATACCCAATTGTGACGCAGGGTAACGATTCCCTTACCGACTCCTTTTTTTCAATTCCCCCTTCCACATTCCTTTGGATTATTTCAATTTGGCCATTAAAGTTTGCTCTATGAGTGTCTTTTAAAACCATCCCGTGATACTTTAAATATATAGCGTGCGTTCCAAATGTAATGCTTTTATTTTTTTAGGTAATTTATTGAACAGATTTGCACAAACACTTAATATCATTCAAAGTATTGTCCTTTGGCCTCTACTTATTTTTCCATCGACTCTGCCATAACCGGTATGCGCCCTGGAAGACGTGTTCGGGAACCTCTCGCGAGGTCTTCGTCACGGCTGATTGGATCTCTTCTGCAGTGTTGGCACCTGGTATTTGGCCACGAACTCGCGGACTCGTAGCGTCAGGTGGCAAGGCGCGTTGTCGTGATGGAGTTGCCGGGTAGCTGAGATGTCTCTTCTCATCCTGATGACCCGGAGTCTTTCCAGCACGTCCACGCATTAGGCTGCGTTAAATGCCTGTCCTTGAGGAACAAACACCTTATGGACCACTCCTTCACTGTCGAAATAGACAACGAGCATTGTTTTCACTTTTGATTTGCTCATTCTTGCCTTTTTGGGCTTTGAGGGACTGGTCGGTGTTCCACTCAGCGCTTTGGCGTTTTGTTTCTGGGTCGTACTAAAAAATCCCGGTTTCATCACCAGTGATCACGTTGTCTAAATAATGAGGTTCATTTTCAATACATTGCAAAAGTTTATTTGAAATGTCCACTTGGTTACTCTTTCGTGACATGGCTGGCGAGCAGAGGTTAACAATAACTGACATCCTGCCGCTTCCACAGCTTGGAGAGCACTGAGACTGGTTTCGCGGCAAAGCTTAGCTTCCCCCCCGCCTACTTCAAGTGCTTCGATTCCACTCCAACCAATAGATGCGGTTGAGACTTTTTTATGGAGTCTGCTAACTCATAGTATGCAATATAGTGTTAAAGAGGTTTCGGAATTGGACAAATATGTATGCACATGTCAGGCTAGAATTCATAGTGAAAAGCTGTTGCAAAAATTCCCATTTAAGTTCTAAAGATAGCTACCTGCTCTGATGATATTGATCTTGATATCTGGTTCCTTGGGGGTGAAGGATCGCATTGCATGGCGGAAGTGGCAGCTTCAATCGCTGGATGATTTCCGTGTTTGTTATAGGAGACAAGATGCTCGTCAGTATGACTGATTTTCAAATGCCAGGGATCTGCGTACTTTCAATGTTGCGAGGTTCAAATGTCGTCCAATTTTGTAGCAGTTCAATGCAATATATTATCCACGACGTGCCAAGCTGGAGTTTCTATTTCTAAACAGCACGGATGAAATATGGAAGCACCTCCTCGTCTCACCTGCGAATTTCTCTGCCCAAAAATCTCTGCTCATTGCCAATGCCCCATTGGCGTTTCAATGAGCTGGATAGGTGGAAAGTCAAACGAATAGATGGTCAGAATAGACGAGTAGAACGATTGGATATAGTTGTGGAGGCGAGGGCATTATTGAGGTCCATGATAAAGTATGGTTAGTGGAGGTGCCTGGTCTTATATTCTGCGAGTGAAGAGAGAAGGTTGGGTTGGAATGGGAGGGAAAAGGGGACGATGGGCATTCTAGAGATCAAGAGGTGGGGAGGGGCTCATGGAAGGAAGAGCTGAGGAAGGTTTTGGTGTGGAGTGTTTCTTGAAAAGGGCCTTAGAAAATCCGTGTTAATACCCAATAGTTTTTGGTGGCAATTAAAAAAAATCACTATACATTTAATCAAAATGAACAGTCGTCCATCAGTGAAGATAGGTTTTTAATTAACTGAGGTAATGAGCACAGATACACATCTAAACTCAACCTAGCATCCCAATCAACCAATTTTTTAACTGCACGTACTTTCTAACTCCCTTCATTCAGTCCTTATCTCCCCCCTCCCCCCCGCTCACCCTTTATTCTACCCTCTTGCTTCTCCTTATCCTTCCATTTCTGCGCCATATGCCCCTCTTGACTACCCTTTTCTCCCAAAAACTTTTTCTCTCTTTCCCTACATTGCTTAGTGCTTCTTCTTTGTTTTCTCCTCCGTCCATTTTATTTATTCTCACTGCTCCACACTCACATCTGCATAATTACCAGAGTAGTGCGTTCATGACACGCCAAGTATTTGTCGTCCAAACATTCCCGAAATATTCCAGGGGCCCCAGGAGTGTCGAGCGTAATCCAGCCTTGTCCCCCGTAAGGACAGTAAGGGCCCGGTGACCATTCGGCAAGGGCAACCACGTTCATCCCTCCTGCGAGGGGAGTAGGATGGGGTGCTCGTGAGCCCAAAAGGCATGAGGGGAAGGCAGATAGATAAGGGCGGGGAATAAAGTTATTTTTAATCTTGGCCCTCTGAACTCACTCCTCGTCCTCAGTGGCCGCCCGAGCCTCCGACGCCCATTCCCCGCCCCTCCCCCCGCCCCCACCCCCTCCGCAGCGGTGAATCCAAATGAGCGAGGGAGACAATGGTGAGCCGCGGTGATCCTTGGCCACGCGGACTGACGAGCTCCTCCGTCGAGTCCTTTCTTTCGGGAGTCCAAAAATAAGCTCGGAATTATAATAAAAAAATGGGCAAACATAGCGCGTGCGGAGGCAGCTGAGGAGGAGTTGGGCGGTATTAAAACAATTGTACAAAAATGTGCTGCTACCTTAGCACACGGCTGGCTCCCTCATCTCCCCCTCCATTTCCCCGTCTTCCCCTCTCACCCCTCGGGTTCCCATCGACCCTCTCAAGCCCTTGTCCTTCCCTTCCTCTCAACCCTCCCCACCCCGCCTCTCTCTCCCCCCCCCACCACCACCACATCTTGGCTTCACTTCCGCTCTCGTCGCCAGGGCGACTCCACGCCTTACCTCCGATTGTCATGTCTTCCTCACTCCAGAGGGTCAGATGCACTCACGCAGCATCTATATTCGAAAAATTATATCAGCAATTCGTTAAATTTGAAACTAGGGATCTAAGGGCTCGTCGGATGTCATTTTATGCATTGGAACCAAATCACCTGTGATGAATCTTGAACACTGAATTATAACATAGTATGGCTTGGAATATAACGGAACTGGTTTTCATTTTTCTGTGGAATAGCAGATAAATTTATTTTGGAATTTTCAAAATCCAGTGAGAAAATAGACGGATAATGAAGTGTAATGTAACTAGAGATGGGACTGGAAATGTTTGATTTGTATCTGCCTAGAGTGATGTGGGCGAATTCATCTGCTCCCTCTTGATTGACAGCATGGATGATTCATCTTTATGTATGCTCTTAAAAGTTCTGAGACCAATTAAAGTTGTTGCTCTTGAGGGCTAATTGCGTCTCGTGATGCGATAAATAACAATCAGAGAGACAATATATCTACACATTATAATTGATGAAATGAAAAGTAAATTTAAGAAAGTGTTTAAAGGTTTACAGAGGATATGGAGTAATTTTACTGTGACTGCATTTCTGATAATAGCGATTCATGCAAATGCCAAGGCAACCGCTGGATTGAATGGGCTCACGAGAGACTGGTTTGTAGTAAGGGCTGAAGGATTGTTGATGACGCCCTAGTTGTTTATTTTTTAATAGGCTGATGCGTGAATAATGACTGCATGGCTAAGATAGATTGGGAGATGGAGTTGATTTAACCATATTTTCGTCGATGTTGCAGTTTTGCTGACTGGGAGCCCGTAGTATATTCAGATAGTCATGGATCACGTAAGTGAAGTAGCATATGATATGGAATCCAGGAGCCGAAACGAAGGTAACACCCTTTTTTAGGTTATGTGCTTATATAATACTTTCATGTAGAGGGTACGACCAAAATAATTGAACAAATGCATGGTTTTGTAGAACCTAGTAGAATATTTGCCAGGGATATGAAATTGACGAATATTTCAAAATACATACGAATATTGTAGAAGTCTCTAACAATCTTACAATAATTATTTTTTAGAGTTTCATTAATGGATTATTCTTTTCTCCTTCACATTTTTCTTCATTTTCTCTATTTGGCTCTGGAACCGCTCCATTGGCATTAATATTTTGAATTTATCACTGAAACACTTTATTTGTTCTATTTTACAAGATATGCTGCAATCCACGGATAGGGTGCGTGGCAGAAGTGATTAAACGCCAGACTACATTTGGAACAAAACATCTTTCCCACCTTGCGCGGTCGGATAGCGTTATTGTGACCCCTTATCTTTCGTTGTGAAAATAACATCTCCACTCTTATCTTTTCTGCACTTAACCTCTCTTACGATGGTTCGATAAGGCTTTTGATACATTTTCAACGTCATCGCTGAAGAAACGCAACTTCGACATTCTATTGCACTTATCTGCCGTAAACTGAGGGATTATTGAGTCCATCGCACCAACGACCGAAGAAGGCGTGAGAGAGCATAACTTTAGTTACCGTTTACTTACATTAATACGTAGTGAGTGCATAAATTATTCAAAGAGATGTTCTTGTTAGGATGAAGACAATCATGAATTCCCCTCCGGCTTCTGAAATTCAGAACACGCCTAATTTTTTTAAACATCGGCGAATATATCAAAGCAAAAAACATGTTCGGAGCACAAAAATACACCTCTCCAAGCAATTACGAATGGCGTTGTCGTCAAAGGAAAGTGGGTTTGGCTCAGGGTAACACGGCCCTTTGAGCTTGCCTCGTTAATATGCCTTGCATTCGGTCCTTTTGGAGGAGGCGAGAGGAAAGAATGGATAAGGTGACGGGCGTTTCCTTTTTTGACATCGGCGGTTCACGTGCCCTGACTCGCATGAATTTATGAATATATTTCTGTCCTCATGTTTGACTCCACTGTCTTCGTTTAATTTTTTATTTTTCTGTTGCAGCAGTTCGGTCGATAATCCTTGAGTGGTAAAAAGTACCAAATCGAGGAGGTTGCGCCCAAAATAATGTGATTGATTTAAGACATTTTATTTACCGTCGACTTTTACGTCCTATTTCGTTCTCTCTCTCGCGTCAATTCTGCATGCGAGCGCGGGGAAAGCGATGGAGGAAAGCGGTTTTGATTAGCATTCCCACTCGATGGATCACGGAGGGCCAAGACAGACGGGTGGGAGGGAGGGGGTCGCCAGGGAGGGGGCCCCGGGAGACGGCTCTCCCTTCAATTTCTGACGCCGCTCGCGGGCCTTTATCACTCCTCCCATGTGGCCCACGCGGATTCGCGGAACCCGACTATTCTGGATGTTTAAGAAGCTTGCAAATCGCGGGCGATTCGTCCTCTCCCTCTCCGTCGTCCCACTTGCCCCGGTGGTCCTCCGTCCTTACTGCTCTCTCTCTCTTCATTCTTCGTAGGTTCATCGTCTCCCTCGCCCTTACTCCTTCTGCCACCCCCAACGCCGCCCCTCGATGTAACCTTGATTAAATTAATTTCATTTTTTCGACACCCGTACAAGGGGTACGGAAACCTTTAATGCCGCTACCCCGTGCTTGAAGGATTTTACTCCCAGATTTTCTTCAGTGCGACTCTGCGTACGCCGGCCTCTCTGAGTCAGTTTACAAGTCCTTGAACTTTGCGCATACGGCGTCTACTGATGAGCGCAGCACCTTAATTTGCCTGTTGTGCCAATTTGGGGGATTTATATTATGTGGAAGGCAGATTTTAGAGGAATTTAAGGCTTGAGAAACGGTGCCATTGGCTACATCTGATGCATACTTTATGATACTTACCTTGGTTCGTTGTTAATACAACTACATGCAATGTAATTTTCTGGCCTAACTATTGGAAATCTACCCTTATAAAGCTGATGTTTTTATTTTTTTCCAGTATTCCCAAATGTGTTCTCTTCCACATTTGGAATAATTCGCTGGTTCCCCGACACATGATCTATGGTATTGCATTTACCCAAGGGTAACTGCTAAATCATGCACACCTCCGACAATTCCAATATCGGAGCCAACCGTAATTCACATTTCGTGCATTCCGATAATGATTCATGTCACTTATTTAGTTGCTATTTCAAGCGAATGAAAGTGTGGCTTTGGATTGGTTTCATCATAATTATTTCGTCAATAATTTATTCGCGAAGAGGAGTTTTAAGATAATAGAACTAGTTTTGCTTGTTCCGGTTTCCCAGGAAGATCTGGTACCCGAAAAACCGGCATATATTGGGTGAAGCCGTGAAGCGCGGATTGAAGATTCTCTATTTGATTATGCTTCAGGATAGCAAAGTTTAAGAAAAATACCACGATGTGTACACACATTAAAGTAATAATTTTTCATACTTTTATTTCCGCATTTTCATATTTTCTATATAATCATTTTTTTGGAAACCTTGATAAACCACATTATGCATACACCCATTTGAAGCGCTTTTATTCACTTGAAGATGCTAATGGTCCTTTTATAGCCTCTATTGAATGAATGTCGTAAACATGGGGTCATAGTGAGGGATTTTCTCTAATCCTCAGCTCAGTGTACTTTCTCGTCTCATCTCACCGCCATTTCACTCAAATCCCAAAATTTAATTTCCCCAAATTATCTCATATGGGTGGATGCATTTCGTATTATTCCACAAACCTTGCATAAGTGTCTTTTAAATGAAACTTGTGACTGAAAAAATAAAAATTAAATTTTCGGCACCTGGATTTTCCATCAAAATGCTGGAATCAGGATATCTGATTGCTGCTCTTATCAAAATTGGGTAATCCCAGTTTTGAGGCTGAATATTATGAAAATTGCTTCAATGATATTGAACATAAACTTGTCAACTTTAAGATACATAGTTTCTACGTCAACATTTTGTGGACAGCATTTTTGTTTTGTGTATGTGTGTGTGTGTGTATATATGTATATATATATATATATATATATATATATATATATATATATATAATGTCAATCACGAAAATGCGTATATTCGCGTACGGATACAGATATAAGGAAAAGGGATAGAGACACATAAAAGACGAGCATAGGAGCGGTGGGGAAAAAAAAATCGAATAGATCACGTATTCTCGATAGCCCATTGGGTAGAGCATCGGTTCGGCAAGTCGAATATCAGTGGTTTGAGTCCCGTTCGAGGAAAATTTTTTACGCTTGTGATCTGCTCGATTCCCCCTTCCCCACCGTTCCTGTGTTCGTTTTTTATGTATGTTCCTATCCATTTTCCTTACATCTGTATCCATGTAAAAGAGCACATACGAGGGTCATCCGGAAAGTAGTACCCGTTCGTGAAATAAAGACACAAAAGTAAATATTAACAAACATAAAAAATTTTATTTGAAAGAGGATACTTTAAACTACTTCTCAACATAATCTCCAAGCAAATTAAGGCATTTGTCATAACGTGTGACAAGTTTCTGTATTCCTGCTGCATAGTCCTTCGCCGCCAGCTCATTGAGATACGCGAGGGACCCATCTTGCACAAATTTTTGCATAATGCAGATGGTGTTTAACAATTTCATGAACAATTGTTCGAGAAACATTGGGAAAATGCTCACAGATGTCATCAATTGTGACGCGCCGATCGTTCCTCACGAATTCGTCAACTGAGCTCACCAGTTGGTCTGTAATGACAGACGGTCTCCCCGAACGCTCATCGTCGTGTGTGTTCCCCCTCCCATGTTGAAGTTGCGACACCACCGCCGAACAGACGACTCGTCCATTACATTGTCTCCATACACCTCCTTTAATTGGCGATGAATATCACATGGGCGAACGTTTCTTGCATTGAGGAATTTAATCACTGCCCTCACTTCACAACTGGCGGCGTTCTCAATTTTTTTAAACATTGTAAACAATCACAGAAACAACACAGGCAATGCTAGCGTCACGCAACTTGGCTCAGAGAAGGCAGACAAGCCACTGAAGCTATCTGACCTCGTCCAGCGGCTACTCGCATCGTCAGCACTTCATGCGGCACGAACGGGTACTACTTTCCGGATGACCCTCGTATATGTGTACACATATGCATCGTTAGTATACATATATGGCATCATCATCAGTATTTCAGTCCTAGGATTGTTTTAATTTTACTGCAGCCTTCCATTCTACTCTATTAAATGTCAATTCCGTCAATCTCTGATAAAAGTATATACGAGGGTCATCCGGAAAGTAGTACCCGTTCGTGCCGCATGAAGTGCTGACGACGCGAGTAGCCGCTGGACGAGGTCAGATAGCTTCAGTGGCTTGTCTGCCTTCTCTGAGCCAAGTTGCGTGACGCTAGCATTGCCTGTGTTGTTTCTGTGATTGTTTACAATGTTTAAAAAAATTGAGAACGCCGCCAGTTGTGAAGTGAGGGCAGTGATTAAATTCCTCAATGCAAGAAACGTTCGCCCATGTGATATTCATCGCCAATTAAAGGAGGTGTATGGAGACAATGTAATGGACGAGTCGTCTGTTCGGCGGTGGTGTCGCAACTTCAACATGGGGAGGGGGAACACACACGACGATGAGCGTTCGGGGAGACCGTCTGTCATTACAGACCAACTGGTGAGCTCAGTTGACGAATTCGTGAGGAACGATCGGCGCGTCACAATTGATGACATCTGTGAGCATTTTCCCAATGTTTCTCGAACAATTGTTCATGAAATTGTTAAACACCATCTGCATTATGCAAAAATTTGTGCAAGATGGGTCCCTCGCGTATCTCAATGAGCTGGCGGCGAAGGACTATGCAGCAGGAATACAGAAACTTGTCACACGTTATGACAAATGCCTTAATTTGCTTGGAGATTATGTTGAGAAGTAGTTTAAAGTATCCTCTTTCAAATAAAATTTTTTATGTTTGTTAATATTTACTTTTGTGTCTTTATTTCACGAACGGGTACTACTTTCCGGATGACCCTCGTATATATATATATATATATATATATATATATATATATATATATATATATATATATATATATATATATATATATATATATATATACTTTTATATATATATATACTTTTATATATATATATATACTTTTATATATATATATACTTTTATATATATATATACTTTTATATATATATATATATACTTTTATATATATATATAATCCCTCCCCGGACTACAACTTTGACGTGGTGGAAGGGCTTGTGCGTTCCGATGACCCCTAGAGCTGTACTGGCGGGAGTAATAAAAATTGCTCCTGGTAGGGTCACCCATGCCAGATAGGTCGAAGGTTAGGAGACAGACGAAAGGTAGTCCACGCAGCGTCTGTTCCTCAGTGAGGCGGCTGCAATGGCGTCTTGACCCCAGTGGGGCGGCCAGTAAGTGATGGTGTCACGTTAAAAACACTATTGAGGAAGGCAACGGGAAACCACCTCAATTATCATTCCCAAGAACAATGTGATGGACAATAGAGATATTTTGAGTCCTGGCAACCACGGGGCTCGGCCCAATCGGCCGTGTATCGTGCCCGGCAGCGGGGGAGGCAAGGCTTCCGCGGTCGTCATCCCACGAAACCCTTGCAAGGGAAAACCAGCAGCAGCAGGACAGAAGACGCAGGAGAAGAAGACCAAATTAGTTAGAATAGGAACGTGGAATGTTAGGACAATGATGAGGACGGGGAAATTGGAGAATGTTAAGCGAGAGATGGAAAGGGGAAATATAGGTATTTTAGGTCTATGCGAGGTGAGATGGAAAGATAGTGGGGATTACTGGAGTGATAAGTATAGAATAATATACAGCGGTGGGGACGAGAGCCAACGAGGGGTCGCCATAGTATTAAATGAAGAGGTAGGAAGAAGCGTAGTCAACATAGAGCAGGTAACGGATAGAATACTACTAGTGGAGATAAAAGCAGAACCGACGAACTTAGTTATTATCCAGGTATACATGCCACCGAGCAACCATAAGGAAGAAGAGGTCGATAGGATATACGATCAGTTAGAGGACATGATTGCATGTGTTCCTGCAGGGAAACATTTGATAGTGATGGGGGATTGGAATGCGACAGTAGGCGAAGGAAGAGATGGTGATGAGGTGGGGGACTACGGTTTAGGCACGAGGAATGACCGCGGGGAGAAAGCAGTTGAGTTCTGCAGGAGACAGGGGTTAGTTATCACCAACACTTGGTTCAGACACCACAAAAGACGCAGGTATACATGGAAAATGCCAGGTGACTCGGGAAGATATCAGCTAGATTATATCCTGGTTAGACACAGGTTTAGGAACAGTGTGATAAATTCCCACAGCTTCCCGGGAGCGGATGCGGACTCAGACCACAATTTAGTTGTTATGAAATGTAGCGTACGTTTTAAAAAGATAAGGCAGGGGCGGCGAGTTAGAAAATGGAATGTAGAAGCATTAAATGGGTTGAAAAGAAAGGAATACAAACAGGCGGTAGAGAAAATCATGGAGGACGGTAAAGAGCTAAGTACTATTGAAGAAAAATGGGAATGTATCAAAAAAGGGTTGTCTAAAGCGGCAAAAGACACTATTGGAACCGTTAACGCTAAAAGGACTCGTAAACCATGGATCACGGATGAGATGATTACAAAAATGGATGAGCGGCGAAAATGGAAGAATATAAATACAGAATTAGGCAAAATGAAGTACAAAGAATTGAACAATAAATTGAGGCGGGCAACAAATAAAGCAAAGGAAGCATGGTGGAAGACGCAGTGCGAGAATATGGAAAGTCTGCAGAGGAAGGGGGAAATTGGTGCGCTTTACAGCATAGTTAAATCTTTATCGGGAAGTAAGAAAGGGAGATCAACGATAGCAGTTAGAGATAAGGCCGGTAAGGTAATAGTTGACGCAGGAAAGATCCAAGAGAGATGGAAGGAATATGTAGAAGACCTGTATAGTAAAGAGCTTAGACCAACAAAGTTAGACATTGAAAAGGAACATGACGTAGAGGAAGATAGCTTAGGTCCAGGCATACTAGACAATGAGATAGAAAGGGCATTAAGGGAGATGAAACTAAATAAGGCCGTGGGGGTAGATAACATTCCCGTGGAACTTTTGAAATGCTTGGGAAAATGTGGGAGGAAGAGGCTATATGGGCTGATCCGTAGTATTTATGAGGAGGGAATCTGGCCGGAAGACTTTGTGAGATCAGTTTTAGTTCCTATTCCGAAAAAGGTAAAGGCCACGTCATGTGAGGACTATAGGACAATTAGTTTGATATCCCACGCAGCTAAGGTTGTTCTCAGGATCATAAACAAAAGGATAGAGAGTAGGGCAAATGATTACTTAGGGGATGATCAGTTTGGGTTTAGGAAGGGGAGAGGTACGCGTGATGCCATTGCAGTAATGAGATTATTAATCGAGAGGAATATAGAACACAACCAGGAGGTATTTGCCTGTTTCGTAGATTTCGAAAAAGCGTTTGATAGAGTAAATTGGGAAAAACTAATGAGTATATTGCAGAAAATAGGAATAGATTGGAGGGAAAGGAGGCTAATCCGCAACCTGTACATGTCTCAGACTGCTCAGGTGAGGGTGGGAAACGGGGAGTCAGGATGGGCAGTGTTAGGAAGGGGTGTAAGGCAGGGTTGCCCATTATCACCGTTGCTGTTCAACCTGTACGCAGAAGAAATGATCAAAGAGGCATGGGAAGAACTCGAGGTAGGAATGAAAGTGGGCGGGGAATTCGTAAAATCAGTTAGGTTTGCTGATGACCAAGCTTTAGTTTGTCAGTCAGCCAAGGGGCTGCAAGCATTGCTTAGTGAATTGGAAATTCAGTGCGACAGGTATGGGATGAGAATCAACATTAATAAAACAAAGGTTATGCGATTTTCTAGAAAGAAAAAGGGCAAGCTTAACATTAAAATAGGAGGGCAAAAACTAGAGCAGGTAGAACAGTTTACGTATCTCGGTAGTGTTTTGGACCAACACGGTCAAAGTAGTAGGGACGTAAGGAGAAGAATTGCGCTAGGCAAAGAGGCTTTCACGAGGAGGAGGGAGTTGATGACGGGGACTTTGAGTAAGGATGTTAAGAAAAGACTCGTAAAAACTTTGATATGGAGCGTTGCTATGTACGGCGCGGAAACGTGGTCATTGAAGCAGGAGGATAGACGTAGACTGGAGGCTTTTGAAATGTGGGTGTGGAGAAGAATGGAGAAGGTGAAATGGACAGAGAAGAAAACAAATGAGGAAGTACTTGGTATGGTGGGCGAAGAGAGGGGTTTGTTGGGAGCAATCCTATGGAGGCAGGAAAAGTGGATGAAGGGGGTGTTGACCGGCAGTGGGATGTTGAAGACTGTGATAGAGGGTAGAATGTTGGGCAAAAGAGGAAAGGGAAGGAACAGGATAGGGTTGTTGGACGGGATGAAGGGAGGAAGGAGGTACTCAGAGATGAAGAGGGACCTGATATAGAGTAGGATGATTGATTTTGTGTTTTGTTAGGAGTAATAAAATATTTGTTTGGTAGTTGTGTCAGTCCAAAAACCTACCTTAACCGGTAGATTACTTAAAAAAAAAAGAAATATATATATATAATAAGTAGATAGGAAAAGCCGTTCCTGAAACACGCCATCTTGGTTTTTGTAGAAGCCGGATCACATGCCGGACTGCTACGTTTTCCTACGATTGGCCGGTTACTATTAGTTACAGTCGAACGACGGACCCGTACTAGTGGAAACGGTCACGCGTATCCGCAAGGAGTTTCTAAGGTTCGCAAACTTCGATTGTTAATGGTTGCCTTCGTTTGTTTTTAATTTGGTCGTAAATGACGTGGTTGGCTAATTATATATATATAATTAGCTCTTTTTGTGTACCCTGATAGATGCATATAGTGTATTTGGCGCTTGGTAGTAACGTAACGAAGGAGGTATTTGAAATTCCCTTTTCAAGTATTATTAATTGTTCCACTCGTGACTTTTTAATTGTGGAACACCCGTGAAGACTTTACATAGTGTTCCTCGTAGTTTTCTCAGTCTCCAACTTTGTACGCCAGCTTAAAAACGCCCAGCTTAAATTCGTCGGTCTCTGTCCTATCTTCAAAATGTCGATTATTGAATGAGCTGATATTTTATACGTTATCTCCAATCCGTACGAGGAAATACTTTCCCATGTGCGTGGGCTGGTTTCACTATCTCAGCTCCCACTCTCACCGTACAAAATTTATCGTTCGCCTCGTCCGTAACAATAAGGCAATATGTTTCTTGTCTGTGACTCATTTGTACGTGAGTGGGGTGGATGGTCGCCTTTTCCGGGAGGCTAAGACGCCGTGAGCGGACAAATATCGCGCCATCCCCCTCCCCGCCATCCCCCTCCCCGCCAATTCCCTCCCCTCCCCCTCCCTGGGTGTCACTCACTCCGGGTGCTAGTGTCAACAGATTTCCTCGCAAGTGGATCCCAATGTCGTCGAGCGCATTCGGGAGAAGGCACAAACAACAGCTGTTGAGTGCATTAACCAATCATTTCGAGCCTTGACATTTTCCATTTCGTTTAGCGTTCGTCACCGTATGCGAATATCACGGACTGCTACGGACTATTGTGGAGGGGAGGGGGGGGAAATATTCGCGAAAATTGCCCTTGTGAATGTTGGATTCAATGTCTGTCCTTATCGCAAGACGCATTTCATTTCAATGTAACATCACACCTTAAGTTTTTTTTTAATACAGCGTGCGTTGCGATTGATGTGCTTTTATTAACGTAAAACCTTAATTTTATTTTGTTATTCCTTCTGAGGTTTTTTTGCCGAGTAGATATTTATTGGTTGATAGATTTATATCTCTCAAGGATTACATTTAGACGAAGTGAGAGTGATCACGCGTAAAGCTGAGAGTTTAATTCTGCTCTATTTTTTTAAAGTAAACGGTTATTTTTCATTCAAGCTGAGTGAACAACATTTCAACTTATTACATTAATGCAGGCATACCACTTGCATCACCGTAGAAACGTAGGACTTTACTTCTTCCTTTGAAGTATTCGCGTGCATCATCGTCATTAATTGCCCAAAGTTCCAGGTTTCCGGGACCATGCTCCAGTCCATCCCTCTCTGTTTTTCGCCTTCTGCATTGTCACCATTTCTCTTCTTGCACACCATGTGTTGATTACAGCTAGTACATTGCATTATACATCTCCTTCGTCTTTTCCCACCCTCCCCACGATTCTCTCTAAGCCAACCCTTAAAATCTTTCCCCTTGAGCAATGTCCCTTCTACTTTTCCTTCAGATGGGGCTCCTTGGTGTTTGTTGTTTCTTCTCTTTTCTAACAGGTGCGCCCCCTTAAGTGTGAGCAATTCCCCAAAGCTGCATTTGAAATTCTTCTGGCCTTTTCCCGTCCCTCATTTGTACTTTAAACGTCTATATAACTCACAAAATTACACACTCCGGATGTACGAGTAGGCATGTCCCGTAAATATTTGCGCAGACCTATGTAATTCCTTTCAATATTCATGTCTTCTTTCAAATTACTCCTTTCACCATTCCTTATTGTTACTCCAATTTCCATTTCGTTTTACCATATCAGCATCACCATACAATTTCCATCTGCAACTTGTTTCCATATTATCATCCCCGTGAACTCGTTAGTAGTTTCTTCTTCATCTACAATTCTCATCACAAAGCGGCTGTTTGGCGATATTTTTTGCCTCAAATCCGAAAGTGCTCTAAATTTTTCTTTTGTTATTCCATTGTGTTAGGCATTCAGATTACGTCATCACCGTATTCATTCATCCCTGAAAATATTACGACTGAAATATCATAACAGAATTCCGACGCTTTAGTTTTCATGATAAAGTGAATTGAGACTTCACCCTCGTCTTTTCCCTCTTTTGGTTTCAAACCAGTATTCTAAGTATTGCTTCTTGGTCCATGTGAATGATCCTAGTCAATCAATCACATGGCATTCCTATTTTCATTTAAAATAGTGCCCCATGCTTGGATTTGAAATCCCTACGTAGCTATGGACACTGCTCTTATTTATAGAGGTGTGTTTCGTGTGAGCAGCTTGTAGCAATGGGTCATCGGATTTTCAGTCTACGAGGAGTGAAAAAAGGGAAGTCGACGAGAAAAAAAACGAGGACTTCATTTGGATTGCTTGCATTTTTGTGACCAAACGAATTGCGCACCCAAAGCTTCCGCAAACTGGAGTCCTTAAAGAAACGAGCAGAATATCAATTCACCTGCTATTTATTTTAATGGCTGTATATATTTCAGTCCCTGGGAATTGATAAATACTAAAATAAGTCACGCATCATACGATTACAAAATAAATTCTCTTGCCGCGACTATTTACGAGGCTTAGAAGATTTAAGAGGCTTCGAGGCGATGACCTCGAAACGGAAACGCCTGAGGGAACTCGCGTCAGGTTGAATGACATGATAAAATTTCCTAGCCGGTCACAGCGAAATACTTTCTTTTGACGTATTTCAAATCGCGTATCTCGAAGCTGCAATCAACCTTTCGAGGACGCGAGCGGTTCGCAACGCGTCATTATTCAAGTTCGACGGGTCACTTCGCTGTTTTTTTTCCCCTCTTTTTACCCCGTCCATCACTCACATTATGGACGCTCCCGCGCGTCCGCCGTCCGTCTCGTCCGCGCGCGTGTGAGTTTTTCACAACCGTTTCGTGTACACCACAAGTGATTCATAAATGCGTCGAAGAAACACCTTCCAGTCCCTCCATCTATTCGACTTTTTTTTCTCTCCCTGCAAAATCCATCGGTCGTGTCCCAGCGAAAGATATTTTCTTTTTTGTTGTTTGTTAATCCTCTGGAAGCGTCGTCGGGGCGAGGGTTGGAATGGGACGACCGACCGCGGACTGAGCACTCGATATCGCGGGGACACGCACGGCTGCCGATTCAAGTCGCATCCGGAGTCCACCCTTTCGATATCGCCGCGCGGCCAAAACAGGTTTGCTTTCGACTAGAGTCAAGTCGGGGCAGAGGACGAAAGGATTGGCACGGGGCGAGGGACTACTCCGCCGATGTTTTTGCATCGGAGCACGGCCGGGTGCAGTCTCGTGATCGGGGTGACGTGGCTCCTCTCCGTTCACCCCTCGCTTTAGTCTCCCTTTCCGCTCTGTTCCACCCCGCTTGTTTTTCCACCCGTCACCTTTCTCGCGTAGATGGATCAATGCCAGAGAGGCGCCCGACCTCCACTCTATTGTTTCCTAGTAATTGAAATTTTGAAATACGAATTTTCCGAAACGGGAGTAGAATTTCTGCGGTTGTGGCCGATGGGTTCCGAGGCGAACGCGTGTCCGGGGTCCCAGTCTCGACCCCAGACGCGGTTCGGCTCCCCCCTCGGGGTACGCTGCAAACCACCGCTAGGGGGTGTGGCGGGTAACTCAAAAGCTGACTTGTCATATCAAAATTCATTTTTGCGTCAATCATATCGACTAACAGATAAAGTATGTAATGGAAACGAAGGAAATAATTATTTAATAGCTTTATATGTACTAGAACATCTAAGTTTAGAATACTGCTCTACCCATGCTAGACAACCTACCAGTTAATGACCAGTAAAATAAGAACTGTAATAATGACAAAAAACTAGGCTACTAAATATAAAAATGATTTCCAAAGCGTTGTTATTGGAAGTTATTCCGACCAATAATCGTTTGTTGGAAAAATTAAATTTTCTCTCGGTCCCACATTTTATCCCTCGGGTCTTATTTTCAGAATTTGTCCTACCATACTATGACGAGGTAATGTGTTTTTTAGATCGTCACAAAAGACAGATAATTCCAAGTGATGCAAGATAAATAGTCTATAGTTAAGTCTTCAGCTTGTGAGTTAGCCCCAAATAGTCCCTCCACCAAGCTACGCTGCCATTTTTAACATAAATCCGTTTTACATGTCCTCTTGGCTACACCTGGAAAATATCGAAAATCAAACCGACTTTGCGGGGATCTTGGAAGTAGCGGCGGCATGCAGCCAGTAATATCTGTTTTTAGGTTTGGAAGAAACGTCATCACCTCAACGTAACCTATCTAGTCACCGTCACCTAGTCACAGTTACTCTCTGGGAAATTGAACTTTCAGTCATATCTACATCAAAGATGACACGACCGGATTGCTGATCGAGCTGGTTAAAAACCTCTCTCTTTATTAGTCATGTAAAACAAATGAATTAAGTAACGAATTAACGTATTATCCGACAAGTATCACCATAATATTTGAGGAGAAAGTCGGTGGTCGATGGTCCGAAGATCAACTGCGTCAAGAGAGGGTTGGGTTTCCGCGCTTTCTTGTTCCTGTGATCGGGTTGACCAAAAGGGAAAGGGAAAATACTGGTACGCGCCCAGTGCCCCAACCAATGTCCACCAAACCAATGTTCGGTTCACATTCAACGCATCGCCAGTCATTTTTCGTGCACTTACGTAGTCAACCAACGCATAGATTACAAAACTAAGAATATTTTACAGATCGACGGAAATAATATGAAACTACGATTATAAGCTATAAGAAAGAAAAATTATACGGATTTGAATGAGAGTATAATTTTTACCCAGCTAGGAAATATTTGTAAATATCATAATTTTTTTGGGTTCTGACCCCAATAGTCGTCATTCTAGAGGTAAAAAATGTGTTGTTTTGGTTTAAATTAAACTTTTAATGCCGAAATCGGATAAAATCAATAAAAATATGGAATATTAATTTTTTTCCCCCAACCGGATTTGACATAACGGATTTCCACCGGGTTTTGCATGATCAATTTGTTGCCTATATTTTAACTGGACTCCTTCATAGAACATTTCCTTGAAAACTTAGCAGCTATGATCGCCCAAACACTAGTTTATTCGTACGCCAAGTCGAGTTTAATAAGGAAAATTGGATCCGTATCGATTTTCTAGGCTGTTTACGATGCTGAATTTTATTTTCAAGGGTCATGGTCTTAACCTGGGCTGATCGGTCGGCGGTAAAGCAAGCACAGCACACGAGAGGAGCTCTCCTGTAATTCCCTCTCGAGTGATGAAAGGATCTCTCTCGATTGAGAACGGCACAAACACCCATGCATCGAGAGCAAACATTTGCGCAGAGACTCGTGCAGGGAGGAGGGTAGAGACGTGAACATTATGAGCATGCTCTCAGCTAACGACGCCGCGGACGCCAAATGTTTGACATCTCACCGAAACGGCGTATGCCCATAGTTGTTGAGGTGCACCATGTATTCTCCGCGAGACTTCCGTCTGAATCGAAACAATGAAATGGAAAAAAACACTCCTCTGAAGGAGGTTGACTTCCGATTTCTGCACTAGAATAGACTAGAAGGCAAGTAGATATTTTCCGGCCGCGAAAAAATATCCCATTGCAATATCCAGAAAGTAGACCATGCAGAATTGTTTAATTTCGAGCACTTTATTATATACAGCACGGCTTGAACGGGGATTATTCAGATATTTCCACATAAAGGAAAAAGCGAAGAAATGTTTTCTTACGAACATGTATATTTGGGGGTCGGGCGATACTTAATTATCTAACGCCAGACGCAGGAGGAGAGAAGCGATTCGATAAGTGGAGCGAAGATGTAAAACGCTGAAACCGGTATTTATTTATGCTGGACGCTCTCCATTTCAATCGTTCTTTCTTAAGTGAGTGCCGAACTGTTTCGTGAATATATTTCGAACGTACTTAATATTCGCAGGGTTCCTTCGTTGGTCCCCGAAAACAGATCACCGAAACGACGCTAATATCCATAGAAGCCTAAATGGATCAATCCTTAAGAACACCTCACTTAAATCCAATATGAATTTAACTAGCCAAACAAATAAATGTATAGAGGAAGTAACCGAGGTCAGGTAACCTGGCAAAATATGATAAGAAATAAATCGCGGCCGAAAGGACACCCCACAACATACCGCAGAGTGCAATTAAGAGGCTCTCAGTTTTGTAAGATAGGGTTTCTCTGTATTGTTGAACTTACGACATATTTTTGGATCTAGTCTGATGATAATGGATAATAGCCCAGTGAATGTAGGTGCTGTCCAATGGTGTGTTTTGTACATATAGTGATTTATGGATATTGTTTTTAATATAAGTATATGAATACCCAAAAAACTATTATTATCTACCTCAACATAGATGACCTGAAATGGCAAGAATCCTTGTGTTATATTTCTAGAGCAACGATAAATTATAAAGCGATGAAAAATAGAGGAAAAATGTTCGGTATAAATAGGGTAAAAGTGTAAGAAATTCAAAATAAAATTTACGAGTCACCTTGTTCCAATGCCATCAGCACGTCTACGGAAGCATGTTGATCGAGAGGTCTTGCGAAGTGTTCTGCGTTTTCTCAGGCACCACCACATTCCTTCCACCAAATAATGATTCCGTGGCAATTTCCGTATTTCAGGCTACTGCCGGTATTTAGCATTATTCCACGTGGGAATGATGCTGGCCACCAGCCATTGGCCTGGTGCTCACCTCTGTAAGGGATCTCGCCAACGTAATCGATCCGAGGAATAAAAGCGATCGTCATTTGAATGCTCCCTCCGAGAGTCGGTGAAATATCTCGTATGTAATTTCCTGTGCCGACAGTGCTATTGGAATCACG
Source organism: Hetaerina americana (assembly GCF_022747635.1). Lineage (NCBI taxonomy): Eukaryota > Metazoa > Arthropoda > Insecta > Odonata > Calopterygidae > Hetaerina > Hetaerina americana. Next base: position 647,712 of record NW_027286415.1, read on the forward strand.
ACATGAATTCTACTTGGGAAATCGTAAAACCTAACCATCCACATCCCCTTTCGCTCCACCACACGTCGTGCGATAACTGTACGCCATCTTGGGCGGGTTCCTCTAGAATTTTATTTAGCAACTGACGAATTAACGTGTTTTCTCTGAATACAACATGCCTTACACATCCTTGGGTGCACAGTGATGCGAAATTAGTCGCTTAGAACCAGCACTAAATATCAGCTCGTAATAATACCACCCAATTCGGTTATTGCTTCCAAAGATGCATTACGTTTACTTGGACGTAAGTCTTGAAATGTTCAAACACGATCCTCCTGCTTCAAACTCAATCTTCATGAAGACCTGGACTTCACGCATGTCTCCCTTATTGCTTTCACAACATTGTCCGCAGCCCAAGGGCGCCCCTAGCCTCGTTCTCAAAGTGAATAACAGCCCGTGTTGTCTCTTAATACCTTTGATAGTCTTTTCTTGGGGCGAAACTTACTGATATTTAGTTCTGAAACATCTTTAGGTGACGAATTCAGTATCACCGACACGTTAAAGTAAGTGCTTTTTCGCTCTTGTCTTAATTATTTAATGTTCATTTTCATTCTTAGTTGGGAGCCCTGTCAAATAGTATTCCGAGCCACATACAATCCTCCGGGATGTAAAACTGCGGACCCTTTGGTGCCTCTTCGCAGTTACCTCACGCAAGACGACGAAGGTGAGGCGACGGAGAAGAGTCTTCTTCTTTTACATAGCCACTATATCTAGCTCGCCTGGATCCCATCTCCCAATAATCTCGTAGAAAATCATTGCGTTGATGCGACAGGTGACATTCCCTGTTATTCCAGTACACGAGTGTTCCCAAGAACTAATTAAACCGATGGTATTAGCTGCTGATAATTATTTTAAGATATCCAGGTCTTCGGAAGCATTATGTTAGTTACTGGAATTACTTCTTCATGGCAAATTTTCTTAACCGAAGAGTTTCAAAACCGTGTGCTTATAGTTTACCACGTTATTTCCACAGTCTGATCATTTAAGGAAAAGAAATTTTCCACCTGATTTACCTGTGCTTTCCGGCTCAAAGATTTCCTGCTACAATGATGACTTTCTGTGATATTGAGCGCAGCAGAATAAATGGAATGAAACTTGCCGTACCGCTTCACCGTACTTGTGTGGGGAATTTAACTCAACTATGTGAAGTTTAATAATTATACTCTAGATATAACTACTACTGAACCGAGTCTCGACTGATATTCAAATACCTGACGGCAAAACGCAAATATTCGAGCACAACTCTGAAATTACAATAAAATCTTGCTACACTGCTAATTTTTAGCTACTTTTGGAAGTTAAGTGTGCGAGAGTAAACGAATGCTCCAGTTCTATTAAAATAAATAGGGATGAACTGAGAAGGATTTGAACTCTCCCTCAAGAAAAATTTTGACAATATTAGTGAAAGCTCTCACAATGTGTGGATAAAAGGTTTTTGCGAAATAATCCTCGAAAAAATTCAATTTTGGTGAAAGGGAATTTTTTTTATCAGGCATAGCAGTAAAAAAATCACAGAAAATGCTACGCTGCATAAATAGCTCCCTCGGTAGGATAAAAACTCCCTCAGCGAGAGCGTAAAGGAACAATATATATAGTAATAGACACCAGTGAGCGCTGGTGAAAACAGCGGTAGTTCTACGAGGATGACTACATCTACAACCCCTACGAACGATGTGGCTGGGTGCATCTCCGCAGTAGACATTCCCTGTCCACGTTACATGTTAGATAAAGGTTGCGGGAAGGTAGAGGGTTCACATGTTTCAAATATCGACAGCTATGTACTTCGGTTACCAATGGTTGCAATCTGTAAAAAACTTTTAAAAACATTGTATTTTTGCGATATGAGGCGCTATTTGTGATTTTCATGAAAGCACATTAAAATAACATACCTATTTAATAAATATAGCCATTAACTGGGGCTCCCTTATGCTAGAGAGATCGCACCATATTTATTTTATATTAAAATGGCATCGGCAACTTTTATTTTGTTAAATTCCGTAATTCTTCATCAGTGAGTCTTGAGAAGCAAACTTTTTCGCAATTATAATTAATTAATAACCTTGATTTGTGAAATTGGAACCAGTTTTCGTTGAGAACTACCATTTCCTCTTTTGTGAGGCTCATTTCCCTCTTTTCACATATGGCATGTTATGACGTTCATTGAATGCTATTCGGCGTTCGAAGCAGCGACACTTCCCGACATCAAAATCGTAGTCATATCGTGACGCGCGAGATGGATACGTTCTTCGATTCGCGCAAATCCCTTCATAGTTTTCACTCGGGCGGAGAGTCATGCTTTGACACAATCAGCAGGGTTTCATTCGGATTCGAATCCAATGCATTTGATTCATGCCGGTAATCGCCCGCGAATGTATTTCCTTCGCTTCGTCTGCGCCGCTTAACTGTTCTTCCCCTCCGCGGCACGCCATTCACGTCCTTTTCCCGCTCGGCCGGTGGAGGGCAAGCATCACTCTCTCTCCCCTGGCACAACTCCATTCGTCGGTGCATCCGACACGCTTCATTCGCCGCCGGGGACGGCGCGTGGTCGCGGCCAGCGATAACATCTGTAGGAGAGGGAAAGGGATGGTGACGTAAGAGGCAGAGGTGTCGGTCCCCTTTCCCCTTCAACCCCCGCCTTCTCGGCAGCTTCCTCGGAAAAGAACAAAATCCCCTATTCTACGCCCTCTCCCCCTTCGGAAACCTTGAAATATTTGCTTCCCTTAGCGCGTGTCACCCTCGCATCCCCGTCGCATATATCAGTTGCTGATCCTCCGTGGCTGAGGAGAAAAAGCGAAGGGCACAAAGGAAGGAACGTGGATGGAGCAGGAGGGTGTGTTTTAAGTAAGCGACCGAAGGATTTTGCTCATCCCTTCTCTCTCTCTCCCCGGTGGAAGGGGAAAGACACGAGGATGTTTAGAGGAGAAGAGAGAGAGGTTCCATGAAAAATATTTTTCCGAATGGTCCTCTCCTCCGCCAGGGTTTTCAGAATTTTTTCTCCACTTTATTTTTTGGTTTTTTTCTCCTCCCCTTTCTTCAAGGAGGAAGGATGAAACTTGGAAGGAGGAAAGGGGAGGACTTATGAGGGCGTCGAAGAAACACCAGTCGAAGCTCACGGGAGCTTGAGGCGACTCCCGTAATTTATCTCTTTGTCGAACTACTTACTCTCCCTCCTCCTCCCTCTGTGCCCCTTCCTCTCCAAAGAAGGCTCTTTTAAGGGTGGCGATCCTCCCGCTATACGTAGTCGTCGTAGCTTTCCTTCGACGGCCGCACCTCTCGCGCAGGGCGGCGGAGGGAGGGGCGCTAGTTACGGGGAGCGTGTCAATGTGGCGGTGTGGGCGAGGCAGTGTTCTCTCTCTTGAGTGCGTCTACAGGACAAGCTGAATGGAGTCTTCTTTTGTGGCATCGGTGGCATTTATTCACGCACCCGCAGCCGAATCAATCCCCTCCCCCGTTCAGAATTATTCCTGTTGCCCAGGGATCGAAACTCGTTCAGAGAAATTTTCCATCTGCGGGTATCGACTGTCCATTGTTTTCGAATATCTCCGTCGAGCCACGAGGCATGAGGTTCGAAATTCAACAATACAACCACCTTTTCACGCGGAACAATGCAAATCCCCCCCCCCCCCAAGGTTTTCCGTGTAAATCCATTGAAAGCTGTCGTACATTTGGCGTAGATATCCATTCAAAATGTCGCGGATTTCTACACCTTCCTGTGGGGAATTCTGGAAAAGCTTGGGAAAATGTCAGTAATAAACGCTTAGACGGTTTATTGCGGAACATTTCGTACTTATCGCTTCGAGTGAATTGCCTCTCTTGCTGTCAAATGGCGTTTGGGCGAATGGTATTACGGTATGAAGCGGAGCTTACACACAACAGCTAACCCCTTTGGGAGGCTACTTGTAAGTTCGAATTGAGCGTGTTTCCAGGCCACTCCTACGTGAGAGAGTTAAGTAGCGAGGGTGGTGGCCATGGTCGATAACGAAGAGGATTAACCGTCGTTTCCCGTCACCGTGCGAGTGAGAACCGATCGAACTCAAAACAGCGTAATTTTCAGATATGTATTATTTAGACCTTTGGGAAAATTATTATTTAAAAATGAAACTGACGGAGGTAAATTGCAACATTGTAACATTTTGGTTGAATAATTAATGATTTCCTCGCACCAAATTGAAGCTCCCTTGCACCAAGTCTCATGCCTTAGAGAAAACACTTTTCAGCTAACATAAGTCCTATTAAATGCATTGAAACCACTTAGACAAACTTTTACAAAACTCCTTCCCATACATTGTGGCCTCTTCTAGTCTAATGTACCATTTGAGGTCATATGAAAGTATCCCATCATTTGAGCTGAAATACTCGTGAATTTATTTTCTCCCGCGAGGTCACGCATTTGAAAATGCGTGACTTCGTCGAAGCTCATGAATGAAAATGCTTGTTTGTCACGGTGATCTGTTTCGTTTTTCTAGTAACCTGTAAGCCACCGCTAGGGTGTGCGGGGCTTATCTGTATAAATTGAGAGCGGATGATGCTCGGAAGGTCATTCCGAATGACTTTTTCCTGTTTTGAACAATTGACCACGAGTGTGTCTGCGCCAAGGCTGTAGAATAGTTTCCATCGATGTTCGATGCAAGTATAGCACGTCTTGTTGTTTCACTCGAAACTGGGTCTAGGTGTAACGAAATTCGGAACCGATTGACATTATGAAACTTCTTCGTCTCGCTGCCATGAAACGACTGCCATTTTTAATTTGAATTCCTATCATTTACTTTCTATTGTGTTCACTTACACCGATAAAAAAACTGGGAAACCTATGTTGCTGCCAGCAGTTAAATCACACTTCTCAAATACATGTAGTACTTTGATATTGATAAAAAGAATGCTGGGAGGCGTTCTAAATAGCCAAAGTGTGGGGTAATATGCGCTGGAGACACTTCTCCAGCTTGGTGGCATCATTAGCTGGAGAAAAAGGAAAGCACTGGAACATGGAAAAGGGGGAGGGAAAGAAAAGCACGCAGTTGGTGCAATGCTTACCTCCTCAGTGGGCGTCCGAGTTGATCGGCGGGCATAGCATGTTAACCGTTCGGATGCAACCATTACGGCCCAACGATTACTGTGGATTTCTCGTATGGCGTGCGCTAATGCTATTTTTCGCTGCAGGAAAGCCTGAAGTATTCCCACTTAAATAAACGTGCTTCCTCTCCTAAGTCAGTATTAGTTAGAGAAGTAAACATAACTATAGCACACGGGCTAAAGTACATTAAAGTAAAATTCTTAAGTTTCAAAATCATAGATTCATTTTTAAACATATTCACCGTTAAGGCTAACACATCGTGTGACAAGTTTTTTCATTCTTTCACTGAAAAACTCTTCCGACTTTTCTCGAAACCAGGACATGACAGCTGCCTTCACCTCATCGTCCGAGGTGTAATGATTACCCTCGAGGTGTCTCTCGAGTTGAGGGAAAAATAACAATCGCAAGGCGCAAGATTGGAGGAATAAGGAGGGCGTGGAATCGGTTCCAATTTCAGGTTTCGCAGAGCCTCTCCAGCTGTGCGCGAGGTGTGTGGACGAGCGTTGTCATGTTGCAAGATTATTGGCGCCAGGCTGCCTTTAACACGACAAAATCGGCCAATATGATTTGCGATACGCTTTTGAGTAATTCATCGGTCATTTTGAATGAAATCTTCGACGAGTTTTTTAGGTGTATCTTCTGTGGCAGCGATCGGACGTCCGCTGCGGGTTTCATCAGCAATTATAACTCTTCCAGACTCGCAACCATGAAATTTTACTACCCGTTGATTTACAGTAGACCTATCAACAGCATCGTCACCAAAGAAAGCCTTTAAACGACGATGAATCTCAGTAGGAGTCACTTTAGCAGTAGTTCAAAATTCGATAACAGCACCCTGTTTAATTCGCGTTGACATAACACTAGAACACGTCTCCATACTTCCGCTTCTCAAAATACACTGGATAAATGTAACGACTTTAAACCTGCTCATGCATGTTGAGGGGAATGTTACTTCCACATGCCACCAGGAGTGCTTCTAAATGTCCTTTTTTTGTGGTCTACAAGCAGGTGTGCATTAGTTTGCAGCCGACCCTCTTGAAATGGAGTCATGTGACATATTGCACATCTGTTCTGCGATCGATGCTCCATTATCTCCTTCATACACTTTAGCACTGGCTTTTACATTCATTTGAACTTATCGCCATGATGATGAACTCGAGTGTTCCGATATGATTCTCATTCCTACTTCCTATGCTAAAGATGCAAGCGATCTTAATAATTTGAGTAACTTAACATCAGTTCATTTCTCCCCTTCGTTTCATTATTCCTCATCATCGACGAGGAGATTGTGTCAAATTTTTTTAGGGATGAAGGAAAAAATATTTAAATAAAAACTACTGATAAACCTTAGTAATAGTAACATCATGGAGTTGAGAGTTGTGGAGAGATTTTCTATACTTGCGTTTCTACTTTTTTTCGGACATGGCGAAAGGGTAGACATGTATACAACATCAGTCATCATTCATTGCGGTAGTAAAATCTTCGGGCTGAAATTGACAAGATGCATTGACACTCATTATGTCATGAAGCATCATCAATTGAAAATTCCATTCGTCAGATCTTAAAAGCTCCCGGTACTTTAATCCACTACATGCTCAATGTCTATATAAGACATACTGTAAAACCCATTTTGGAAACGAGTTGGTCGCATGAAATTTATTGCTACTTGCTGTCAAACGACAAATAATGAAAAATATGACTTTCCCTAATTTTATTGCATTAAGGGTAATCCTTAATCCTTATCCTAAATTACTATACTCTTTAACTTAAATTCAAAATAAAATGATATGAAATTATAATTAATAATGATTTTTGATTCGCATATATTTTCCAGGAATAGCATTAAAATGTAAGAAATTTAATTTTGTTCCAATGGAGTACAAGTTGAAATCAATTGGCTCTTCAACCGAAGTAACAAAGCGACCGCGGAAGGGATGAATTTGCTAAATCATTTTTCTCCCACAATTAATGATGCATATTGCATTAATGTATCATGTTGTGGAAAATGCAAATTTCCATTCGACTGCCACCCAAGATATGTCAGTGTTGGAGTACCACGGGGTAAGCGACTTCCCCCTCCCCTTAATGGTCCCGAAAGCGTAAATTTCCCCCTCATAAGGGTTTAGAAAGGGGTGAGATCTACCCTTAGCTAGCAAACTAGCCTCCGGGTCAGGTATATTTTATCATTCTATTGATAAGATGTTTATCGTACCCTAATGATATCCCAAGTGAAGACTGAGTCGCTTGAGACTTCGACGTTTGACAGCGGGGTTGCAGGGACTCCGGGGTCAGAGGCAGAGAACGGTCGTTTGGCCCTGGATGTGAGTGGAATGCCTATCTTCAATTGAAAATGTCATTTCTGTAATATTCCATGTCTTGGATTTGATTTGTTTACAAAGGTCTTGAAACAATTTTAAAATGTCATCTTATTTTAGTTTACTTAATCTGATTCTGAAATATTTTCCGAGAAAATACCAAATGTAGGTTAAATTCGAGCGAAAGATCAACTTCAGATGGAGTGACTACTCCTCCAGTTAAACTCCTGTCCCTCATCTCTCCCCACGAAGAGACTTCGCTGTCTCCTGCCGTCAAGTACGCGACGCCTTTGATTTTCTCCTCGCTAGACGGTCGATGTGCTTAGTAAGTTACCTCCACCCGGTCGAGCGACGCTCCCGGGGGACGTGCAAACCCATTCCCCATCCCTCGCCGCAGGGAGATTCCCAAATTGGACCGTTTGACGTATGGTAAACCTCGTCGCGGCGAAGCTGCTCCCAAGAGGAGAAAAGGGTGTATCCGGTTATTGCCGTTTGGTATCCTGCCAATTAGAGGTACCTCTTTTTTTGGCGAACCCTAATTGACTATTAAATATCGTCGTGGCTTTTGAAGCACTCCTGCTTCGCTTTAATCCTTTTGCAGTGGGAATGCTATTCCTTCTTTCGGCTTCTAATATTTTATATTTCCTGTTATGCGTCCAATATGCGAATCCCTTTCTTGTCAGTCTTTTCTCCTAAATGAATGTAGACTATGTACTCCTATAGTTAAATATGGAGCAGGATTAGCATTTTCCAGCATTTCCTAATGTGGAGGAGAAACGGGGATTTAAGACGGAAATCGTCTTCCTCGTCTTAAGATACGCGATAAGAATGAAACCTTCAGAGTATTCATTGGAGTAGCAATAATTTTGAGATTACTCGCGTTAACATTATTGCCGATGATGGCTTCGTCAAAGTACGATGTTGTGAAGTATTCCCAACTCATCTTGGATCCATGGTCTTCTATAAAAACTGTAGGAATTGATTTCAATGGCAAGAGAATTATGGAAGGAGGTCTGAGAATGGCTTCCTATTTCTCGGAATATTTTAGGGAAAATTTAATGTGATTACATTTAAAAAATATTCGACTTGGTGTAATTTACTACGTGTTCAAAAATCAAAAACTTTTTGAGAAAGTTACTTCCCTAGTTGGTATCTACACCATAATATTTCTAGGTCAGAGTTTAAGTTTAAAAATGAAATACTACGAAATGATCGCCCCTCGATACATTCAGACGTCACCAGATATCGCCATGAAATGGTATGGCCACAAACTTAACTTCCTATAATTAGCCCGCAGGTTTTTTTTATGTTTGTTGAGCCTAAAGTTCTCCGCGAAATATTACTATCCATTGTAGTGTGTGCAAATCAAACATTCAGGATCATATCGCCCTATGCCCAACTGTCCCGCTTTTTCCCACCGAGTAACCGCATAAAAAACCGCGTGAATTTTACGCGGGGGTGTCCCAAGGCGTCGCCTGGAATTTGAAAACGGTCCCGCCTTCGTACCCTCCGGCGTGTGGCCGCTCGTTCAACTCGTCCGTCTCCTTCAGCGTGGCTGCGAAATACAGTCGCACCAAACGCTGTCGTCCGTCCCGCGCTCTCACGACCATTCGCACCCCGATTAAGTCCCATTCGCCATCCCACAATGCCTTGGCTCACTGCCTTTGGAACACTTTCAATTCCGCGGCCACCGTCAATGGAAGTAGTATGACTCCACCCTGATTTATGGCCAAGCGATTAATTCATAATTAATGCCACTCCTAACGGAGTTCTTAATGCCTTCAAAGAATTTGAAATGAAAGGGGTGATTAATTCCGACTCCAGAAATATACGTGGGGATGGGTCGCAGAGAAACACTTGCTCAGTTTGAGGTTGATCCTCTTTCATATTAACTGCCTGATTACGAGAGCGCTTAAATGCTCATTCGTAGGCGTTATAAAATCGCAGCTCGATTAAGCCCTCATGTTTTTATCTTCAATCCTCGAGTTGTAGGTTCTTTCAGCATTATTTATCTCTCGTTCCCGAGAAACGAATTGCTTTGCGTAGGTTTCGCCTCGTGCCGAAACGCTTTAATGAATGCGTAACATGGAAGACGATATGATACGCATATATGTCAAGCGATACGAAGGAGGGAGTATCGCCGGGTTGCGTTCGTATTCCCAAGGCCGGCGACATGTGACACGCTGAAGGGTGAGGCAATTTTTAATTATAGCCGGTGACGTGTAACGTTTTTAACAAAGTTTAAAACTTTCTACCTGCGCCTAACATCGCGATTTGTGTTCGTAAGCATCCCTCTGTGCACGGAATATGCGCCACGATGCATCACACACTCATTTGAGCTAGCTCGTGAACTTCGTGAATGATTTTGACGATAATTTAATGATGAGCGTAGTGATAATTATGGGCGCATCCACATGTTCATGGAAAATGGTAGCCGCACATACGACTCGTACATGTGTGCTGGCACTGCCTAGTCTATGAAGTATGCATGGATTTTCTCCCAGTTTGATAAATTTCACGGATGCAAAACCTCGTCATTACGACCGCAGATGTATCGTAAATGGAAATGTAAGGAAGGACAAATAAAGGGGACCTCTCGAAAATGCAATGGCGAAGGAAGGGAAACATTTTCCCAGTTGGTCTCTCGTGGAGAAACGACTTCTTCTGATGAAATGAAATTGATCAAACATGAGAAAAAAGATTCCCTTATCAAGGGATTTTGGTCGTCACTATTTTCCTTATGAAAATGATTACCGATACGCTTTCCGTTTAGACTGGAGAATTTGATAATGTTCCATACAAAATAGACAACGGCATTGGAATTTTATACCAAGAACATACTGAAAAGTTAATTGATTATTTTATATCACCGGCTTCCGATGCGATTTAACAATACTGACGTGGCTTTTGGGTTTTGCTGTCCGCGAATTATTTGGATTTTTGTAAGCTAGTCCTAAAAAGTTGAAGTTTAATCACTTTTGACATAAAATATTATCATAGTTAAAAGTAACAGGCCATTGACTTTTAATGCCTATTCTTTTGTCACAAAAGAACCTCACTATCACACCTCTTCCAACAAAAAATTCTTGGCAAAGCGTTTAAATAAATAGGATGTACAAACAGTTCCTTCCGTGTCATTTGCGCACCCAATCAACGGCGTACTATTGTAATTATTGCGCCATAAATCGTTTTTACCTGAACGATGACTGGGTTACCAATTTAGGCAACTGCAGTTATAGCCATACAATTATAATATGTAATAAGTAATGTGTATTAATCAATAAAATTTCCCAAAAATATATGTTATATTTTAATTACATAAAATTCTACAGGCTCAATCACATTGTGTCCCATAGGTATCCTATGGTAAATGCCTTAGCATTAAATGATACATGCGATATAAATTACACAAAATGTGTGTAATTAGTATCCATAGTAATCAGCCTTAAAAATGGGCTTAGTCTCATGCGCAATGAGGGTTCTGATATCTAAAAAGAGAAATCAAGAGAGAAATTCACTCGAGAATACCATCCAATTCTTTGTTTTGAGAATACCATCCAATTCTTTTTCATTTATTAAAATGAACTTCCACAAAGTTGAGGCTGAAACTATTGAAATAATTACCATCCAATTCATTCATGCCGAAAAATAAATATGAAACAGGAAGAGAACTGGCAGCGAGTTACGTATTGAGCCAAAAAAATTGCTGCCTGAGTTGATATTATGAAAAAATATTGAACTTCAGCTCTGCACCCTACTCTTTCAAATTGTTAGATGGTAGTCGCACCGAATTTTGAACTGATGCGGTTTGTATCCGGTGGTATTTAAAAAAAGTTCAATCGCTGAAAACTTGAAAAATCAAGGAACCTTACGATATCCAAAACACATTTTTAAATGTTAAAATACCAACCGTGTTTGAAAGAGTGAATATCAAATCTGCCTAAGGAAATTATTCTGTATTCTAATGATTTTGCGTCAATAAAGGATCAATAGCAACTTAAAATGGAGTTTTATCGTTTATAATCTTTCACTTCCAAATTCTCTTCTTTGGTTTTGGGCCCATTTGACCAATGGTTTCCTGGGTCCACTTTTTATTTTACTTCACAGTGAATTGGGGATTCCTTTGAATATTAGTTCCCCTTTTTCCAAAAATGTTAGTAAACTAATAAAGAATTTCCCATGCACAATAAGTAAAGTATGCTTTAGATTTTAAGATACAAACATCATGGTTAGTCTTTAAAACAATGTTCCGAATGCATGTCTCTTTGCCAATTTGTGTACCAAAATCTCACCCAAATACATAAATACGATGGGTAATTACAAACACTTTCAACATTCATTCAATCAGTGTGCTAGTGAAACATGGCCAATTCACAGACATTATGTTTATCATAATCACTATGGTTTAATACATGGCACTTCTGTTATCCACCATTTGGACTTTTTTTTAAATACTACGGTGAGTCTCCTCCCCGTAGATCAATAGTTTATTCCAGTAGCAACATACATAGTTATATAACACTGCTATATGTTGATTGAGGGGATACCTGCTCACGCTTAAATACCATTTGGACTGTAGTATCGTGTGTTTGGTGCCGTACATGTCTTTCAGATTTCCGTTACTTTTTGATTCAGTTCGGTGGGTGTTTTAAAGCATTCGCCGTTCACCCGAGGGTGGGAGGGGGGTTGTGAAGTTTCCGGAGTGTGTGCATTGCGCCGACCAAGTCACGCGCATTAAGCGGCCCTTGTGGGGCGGGTGAATGTCTCGTCAACACGCCACGGGTCCTCACCTCACATGTCCGTCCGCCCTCCTCTCGGATGGATGGGTGTGGGATTAGGAGCGTGCGAATGGACGGGGTGGGTGGATGGACGGGTGGGTGGGGAGTATGGAAAAGGGTTGGTGGGCCTGTGGTGGGCGGACGGGTGTTTTCCTCTCATCCCTTGGGCGAACACCCACCGGACGCACGTAGGAGCGATTGCGGGATTGCCAAATATGGAGAAGGGGTGTTGCGTGTGATAGGGGAGGGACTTTTTTGAGCCGACAGTGGACCATTCATTCCTCTCCGGCGTATTCGCATCTCCATTTAAGACGTATAATGTAATCCAGAGCGTTCCGCCGAGTCCTCGCCGTCGGTCGGAAGGGAAGGACAGTCAAACTCCGGGCTAGAATGGGAAGGGAGGCTGGGAGAAGGGGGAGGGGGGCAAAATAAACTCGTACCCTTTTGACGTTTCATTACGGGGCGACGACAGGCCGAGTCGTTTCGGTTGGCAATCAACCCGCATCTTTTATTGATTTATTTTTTTTTATCCGAGCGCGATCAGAATTACGACTTCGTTTCAGAAACGAGGCGTGGATGGCTTTCGGTGATGGACAAAGTACCCGTGAGCCCATTTCGGTCCTCTGCCATCAATCTTATTCTGTTTTCGATAATATTTCACTGGTTATTTATTGAAGAGAATGGCAATAATTTCAGTGAGAAGGGTGAGATTTCGTAGTCTATAGCTTAGCCTCTGCCAAACCTACCGCCTTGTGTGTGGCGGAAATTTGTCCCGTCGTTGCCGCGCGGTAAAATACGGCGGAGCCGGCAAAAACCTCCGAATTAACGTTGTTTTGTTTCATAACTTGTTGTCACTTCACCACAAATTACATCGTTATTTCACTGTTTTTTCCATCTCGCGACTTATTTAGGCTCAGTCTTTGGATATGAAAATGTTGGGCACATTTGAGTTAATGACGACAGTTTGTGAACGATGGAATATCCATTTGAGTGTTATCCTTCTTTCTGTTTTCACTCTCTCCGTGGTTGGAGGAACATTCACTAAGGAATTTATTGTGATGAAAGAAGACCGAATATTACAGTTTTGAGTTGACTTGCCCGAGGGATTTATTGTACCGTCCGCGAACTTCTCAAATAATTGAGCACACCATAATCAACTATTGCCTTCAACGATTGCTTCATTCAACTTTTGAGACGTAAATGTTGATGACACTGTTTCAAATGCCAAACGTTCTCCTTCCATGACTCATATCCCATCACGACCTCGCTCATATCACCTCTCTTACCCACTTTTATTTCTCCCGTGCATTTCCCTCGCCCGAGTCCTTTTTCCCACAAACCTTAAAACTTTCTCGTTCTTCATTTTCTTTTCAATCCAGCGTTTTTTTCCATCCATCCCCAAAGACCAACATATCCTGAGCTTCCAATCCCCTTTCTTTGTCTTATCTTAATCGTTTGTTATCTTTTGTGAATTCTTTGAAGAACTTTTAGTTTTTTTTCAATTTAAGGTATTTGAAGAAAGGTCTATTTGAAAAAAATGATAATATATGATCATTAATAAGTTTTGGTTAAGATTTGTTTGCATAAATTACACTTTTGCATAACTTATATTGCCTTATAATTTGTTTGGAGTAATTTCACCCAAGTACGATTAATTTTCTCCAGATAAACATAAAAATATGGCAATCCATATTCGACCGTTTTTTTATTACGGATTTCAAGACTTTAAAGTGAGAATCATGATTTAATAAATGCTGCTGATGTGGAAATTTGGCTCTTGGATAACACTTCGTACAGCCGGTATTTTTATTCTTCCAGCCGAGATTATCATGGAAACCTTAGAAACAAGGTCATGGCATTTCTACAATAACAAGCTTTATTTAAACAGTTTTGCAACAGTCGCAGTTATAAAGATGTGTTGTCGTTTCTCTCCCTACCCCTAAACAACGTTTTTCGATGTTACTATTTAATTTATGTGTTTTGGATTCACTCTCATTCAATTAAAATATTACTCATAGTGGAGGTTGACATTTAGCGTTTAATTATTGGTCAGGAGTTTTCTAAATACATTTATTACCAAAATATCATCAAATCATTAACAATAGATGCTAATTGCTGTCATGGATCAAAAGCATGAGAACGGTCGCTCATTTTCCTTTTAATTTTCACCGCGCGAAACTTCATTTGGAAAGGAATTTATGATCGCAATGGCATTAATGGGATATGATGAATGGGATATAATGGTAACGATATAATGTTTACACACAATAGCAATATAATATCTGAACTAGAATAAAGGATGCCCTGCGAACATTGATTTGGGAGAGATTCCTTTCCGAGGCTTCGCTCCGTGAATGAATCACGGCTAGCGTCAGCATTCGCGGACACGTCGGGTGACGCTTCACGGGCTGCTTCTCCCGTCACTCGAATGGCTCCCGGTGGGTCACTGCATTTCGAACGTCCAAGACGCGTTGCATGCGAGCCGCGTCTTCAAACGCGTGCATTCGAGCGAACTCAACTTACGGCTCAACGGGTGAATCGCCGCCCGGAACTGCACTCGGTGTCCCCCGCGTGTGGATGGATGGCCGAGTGAGCGTGACGTCGGGTGAGGCGGGGTGTTGGGGAAGGGGGAGGGAAGGAGGGGGAAGGGGGCGGGAGGGATGGAGAGGATGAATGAAGGAAGGGACGGCCGACGTGTCAAGGCCGCCGCGGTTCTCTCCCCGCGGTCTCCGTCCCGCCGCTTCCATGAATGAACGGCCGCCGCCCCCGCCGATGTCCCCTCGAGCACCTCCCCGTCGGGTCCCGGCCATCTCGGGCCGCCTCCATTTCCCCCCACGCAGAAGGTGACAGAGGACGCCGCCCCTCGCCTGCATCCCCTCTCCCATGCTCACCATCAAAGGTGATTTGCCCATTAATTTAGATTTGGTCGGTCCCCAACAGTTATTATCTATTGCGTATCGTGTGCACTCCCGCATTTGCACAACGTTGGCCTGATATTATATCCTTCTTCAGATCTTCATAATTTTCGCTCGCTATCACCCCGTCCCGAAGGCCTACTCTCTTATTTCCTCTACCTCGCTAAACCCAACGTTCCCCCTTCCATCGCGGACTTCAGCATCCCTCTGCCTTTCAACGTCTCCTCCGCACTTCCCCTGCCTTCTTTTGATCACCTCACACTCTCCGCCTAGCATATATCACCGTCAGCCTTCTTCTCCGCCGGTCTTACGTTTTCCGCTCTTCTCCGAGCTCACACCTCAAGAGGCTAAGCTCTTCACATCTGCGCTAATTCTCTTGCCTCAAATGCCATGTTTCGGAGGCATACAGCTCCTCGCTTCAGTCCTACTGTTTTCTTAGCTTACCTGTCATTCATTCTGTTTATTTGAAATATTTCATTTGCCAACGATATTCGTCTCCTAATACCCCGCCCGACTACCGCGCCCATTTCCCACCAAAATACTTCCTAAATGTAACAATTTCAACATGTAAAAATCATTCGCCTTAACCTGGATCCCGGTCAGGGCGAATGATTTTTACACTCGGAAATTGTTGCATTGAAATTCATAATAGCGGATGACTCCGTTAAAAGTCACTCTTGCAGCATCACCCGCAGTTTATTGGAATGTACTTTCTAAATACTTGAACGTTTCGGCCTGCTCGAGTTTATTCCTCACCACTGTAATTGTTTTGCTTGACCCTCCTACCTCTTGAGAACCTTATGATTTTGGTATTTTTGTGGTTAATCTTCGCAAAATACTTCTCGAATTGACACTGCAAAACACTCAAAAAGAACTGCAGTCCTTTGTTCGATTTTCTACCACTGAGAGGCGTTCATCAGGAACATTCTGGAGTCCCTTTTCATTGGCATCAGTCAAACCAGCCTTGAGGTAACAGAGTGGATCATTGCCGGACCTAGACCACGAATGGTTAAGAAGGACACTCCCGCGACTCAATGCGCCGTGGATTTACGGGATCGGGGAATTTGGCCCCGTGGAGGATCATATTTACGTGGCGTAGTTTTCTGATCCCCAACTTAGTGAGAGGGCGCTTCGAGGGCGATTTTCCGTCCGTTGGATGGGACTCTAAACCGTGGATTTCTCTGCGCCTTTCGCGAAAGCTAATGACGACACCGGGCTCGCTCACAATTCCTTCCTTCTTTCAATGCGATGGATGACCCTGACCCCTATCCTTACCACAAGGGCAAATCGTCACAATAGCTGCCACAAGCCTCTTCTTTTTCTCTTTACATGAAATTTATTGAAAGGAGGCAGGGGATATGGATACGAAACGTTTTGATTGGCGATGGTATGTCGGTGGCCTCGATGGAATAAAGGGAAGAAAGAAATATGCGGAATTGAACAGGGTCTATTTGTAATAGAAAAAGAGGCCGATAAATGATTCGTTGTACCGTTGTGTACAGTCTCTCTGTCCATCCAATACTTACCTTCACTGCTATAATATCAATGATAATAATGTTAATATAATTTATATATGTATATATATATATTTATATATATATTTATATATATATTTATATATATATTTATATATATATTTATATATATATTTATATATATATTTATATATATATTTATATATATATTTATATATTTATATTTATATATATATTTATATATATATTTATATATATATTTATATATATATTTATATATATATTTATATATATATTTATATATACTGTATGTCTCCGGACTACAACCTTGACGTGGTGGAAGGGCTTGTGCGTTCCGATGACCCCTAGAGCTGTGCTGGCGGGAGTAATAATAATTGCTCCTGGTAGGGTCACCCATGCCAGATAGGTCGAAGGTTAGGAGCCAGACGAAAGGTAGTCCACGCAGCGTCTGTTCCTCAGTGAGGCGGCTGCAATGGCGTCCGACCCCAGTGGGGTGGCCATCAAGTGACGGTGTCACGTTAAAAACACTGTTGAGGAAAGCAACGGGAAACCACCTCAATTATCTTTCCCAAGATTTAAATGATGGACAATACAGAGATTTTGAGTCTTGGCACACTACGGGGCACGGCCCAATCGGCCGTGTGCCGTGCCCGGCAGCGGGGGAGGCAAGGCTTCCGCGGTCGTCATCCCACGAAACCCTTGCAAGGGAAAACCGGCAGCAGCAGGACAGAAGACGCAGGAAAAGAAGACCACATTAGTTAGAATAGGAACGTGGAATGTTAGGACAACGATGAGCGCAGGGAAACTAAAGAATATTAATCGAGAGATGGGAAGGAGAAAAAAGATATTTCAGGTCTATGCGAGGTGAGATGAAAAGATAGCGGGGATTACTGGAGTGTTAATTATAGAATAATATACAGCGGCGGGGACGAGAGCCAAGGAGGGGTTGCCATAGTATTAAATGAAGAGGTAGGAAGAAGCGTAGTCACCATAGAGCAGGTAACAGATAGATTATTAATTGTACAGATAAAAGCAGAACCGACGAACTTGGTTATTATTCAGGTAGACATGCAACCGAGCAACCATAATGAATAAGAGTTCGATAGGATATACGACCAGTTAGACGACATAATCGCGTGTGTTCCCGCACGGAAAAATTTGATAGTGATCGGGGATTGGAATGCGACGGTAGGCGAAGAAAGAGATTGTGATGAGGTGGGAGACTACGGTTTAGGCACGACGAACGACAGCGGGGAGAAAGCAGTTGAGTTCTACGGGGTTTAGTCATCACCAACACTTGGTTTAGACACCACAAAAGACGCAGGTATACATGGAAAATTCCAGGTGACTCAGAGAGGTATCAGCTAGATTATATTCTGGTTAGACACAGGTTTAAGAACAGTGTGATAAATTCGCACAGCTTCCCGGGAGCGGATGCGGACTCTGACCACAATTTAGTTGTTATGAAATGTAGCGTACGTTTCAAAAAGATAAGGCAAGGCCGGCGGGTTAGAAAATGGAACGTTGAAGCTTTAAATGGTTTAAATGGTTAAACCATGGATCACGGATGTGATGATTACAAAGATGGATGAGCGGCGAAAATGGAAGAATGTAAATACAGAGTTTGACAAAATGAAGTACAAATAATTAAACAATATATTGAGGCGGGCAACAAATAAAGCAGAAGAAGCATGGTGGAAGACGCAGTGCGAGGATATGGAAAGTCTACAGAGGAAGGAAATCGGTGCTCTGTACAGCAAAGTTAAATCGTTATCGGGAAGTAAGAAAGGAAGAGCTATTCTAACAGTTAGAGATAAGGCGGGTAAGATAATAGTTGACGCAAGAATGATCCAAGAGAGATGGAAGGAGTATATAGAAGAACTGTATAGTAAAGAACTCAGACCAACAAAGTAAGACATTGAAAAAGAGAATGACGTAGAGGAAGAAGGCTTAGTTCCAGGCATGCTAGACAATGAGTTAGAAAGGGCATTAAGGGAGATGGAACTAAATACGGCCGAGGGGGTGGATAATATTCCTGCAGAACTACTGAAATGTTTAGGCAAATGTGGGAGGAAGAGGCTATATGGGCTGATTCGTAGTATTTATGAGGAAGGAATCTGGCCGGAAGACTTTGTGAGATAATTTTTCGTTCCTATTCCGAAAAAGGTTAAGGCTACATCATGTGAGGACGATAGGACGATAAGTTTGATATCCCATGCAGCTAAAGTTGTTCTCAGGATCATAAACAAAAGGATAGGAATTAGGGCATATGATTCCTTAGGGGATGATCAGTTTGGGTTTAGGAAGGGGAGAGGTACGCGTGATGCCATTGCAGTAATGAGATTATTAATCGAGAGGAATATAGAATACAACCAGGAGGTATTTGCCTGTTTCGTAGATTTCGAAAAAGCGTTTGATAGAGTAAATTGGGAAAAACT
The DNA here is from genome assembly GCF_022747635.1 of Hetaerina americana. Lineage (NCBI taxonomy): Eukaryota > Metazoa > Arthropoda > Insecta > Odonata > Calopterygidae > Hetaerina > Hetaerina americana. The sequence continues at coordinate 666,764 of NW_027286415.1, forward strand.
AATGAGTATATTGCAGAAAATAGGAATAGATTGGAGGGAAAGGAGGCTAATCCGCAACCTGTACATGTCTCAGACTGTTCAGGTGCGTGTGGGAAACGGGGGTTCCGGATGAGCAGTGTTAGAAAGAGGTGTAAGGCAGGGTTACCCATTATCACCGTTGCTGTTCAACCTGTATGCAGAGGAAATGATCAAAGAGGCATGGGAAGAACTGGAGGGAGGAATGAAAGTGGGCGGGGAACTCGTAAAATCAGTTAGGTTTGCTGATGACCAAGCTTTAGTTTGTCAGTCAGCCAAGGGGTTGCAAGCATTGCTGAGTGAATTGGAAAATCGATCCTTCCCAAATCTGCGAGTATAGTAGAGGTGAGAACCCGCGAGATGGCGCATATCTGGGTGGCCCAATCATTCAAACCACCCGGGCTGAACCAAGCCCACTGAATGCATCAATTGGCTGCCTACATATCCCCCCCACCCCCTTGTTCATTTCCTATTGGTCCCTTTACCTCTCCCTCCCCCACCTCTCCCCCGCACATCCTCTCCGCTCTTCCCCGAGAACGCCATTCTGAAGACGACAGCCGTGCTGTCGAAACGTCAAATAACAAATTGTGAGTGTCCTTTCTTTGTGTTTCTATATTCTAATTATCTAAATTGTTTTTTAAATATTTATATATATATATATATATAGTATATATATATATATATATATATATATATATATATATATATATATAGTATATATATATATATATATATATATATATGTATATATATAAATGTATATATGTATTAATGTATATATATATATATATAGATATATATATTTAATCGAGAGGAATAAAGAACAACCAGGAGGTATTTGCCTGATCCGGATTTCGAAAAAGCGTTTGACAGAGTGAATTGGGAAAAACTGATGAGTATTCTGCAGAAAATAGGAATAGATTGGAGGGAAAGGAGGCTAATCCGCAACCTGTACTAGTCTCAGACTGCTCAGGTGCGAGTGGGGAACGGGGAGTCCGGATGGGTAGTGTTAGGAAGAGGTGTAAGGCAGGGTTGCCCATTATCACCGTTGCTGTTCAACCTGTATGCAGAGGAAATGATCAATGAGGCATAGGAAGAACTGGAGGTAGGAATGAAAGTGGGCCGGGAATTTGTAAAATCAGTTAGGTATGCTGATGACCAAGCTTTAGTTTGTCAGTCAGCCAAGGGGCTGCAAGCATTGCTGAGTGAATTGGAAATTCAGTGCGACAGGTATGGGATGAGAATCAACATTAATAAAACAAAGGTTATGCGATTTTCTAGAAAGAAAAAGGCCAAATTTAACATTAAAATAGGAGGGCAAAAACTAGAGTAGGTAGAACAGTTTACGTATCTCGGTAGTGTTTTGGACCAACACGGTCAAAGTAGTAGGGACGTAAGGAGAAGAATTGCGCTAGGCAAAGAGGCTTTCACGAGGAGGAGGGAGTTGATGACGGGGACTTTGAGTAAGGATGTTAAGAAAAGACTCGTAAAAACTTTGATATGGAGCGTAGCTATGTACGGCGCGGAAACGTGGTCATTGAAGCAGGAGGATAGACGTAGACTGGAGGCTTTTGAAATGTGGGTGTGGAGAAGAATGGAGAAGGTGAAATGGACAGAGAAGAAAACAAATGAGGAAGTACTTGGTATGGTGGGCGAAGAGAGGGGTTTTTTGGGAGCAATCCCATGGAGGCAGGAAAAGTGGCTGAAGGGGGTATTGACCGGAAACAGGAAAGGGAAGGAACAGGATAGGGATGTTGGACGGGATGAAGGGAGGAAGAAAGTACTCAGAGCTGAAGAGGGACCTGATGTAAAGTAGGATGTTGTGTTTTGCTAGGGGTCACAAATTATTAAATTAGTAATTATGTCCATCCAAAAACCTACCTTAACCGGTAGATTACCTAAAAATAATAATAATATATATATATATATATATATATATATATATATATATATATATATATATATATATATATACACTAGACACACACACATGACGGTGTAACAAAGTGCCGCTGGGACGAACCAATGATTCTCGGCATTATCTTAAAGTAGGCGGTCGTCGACGTTGGGCTTAATCAATTATCGACGATCGATGTCAAACGTCGACCCATTAACGATCGGCCCTTGGAACGAATTCCAAAACTGTTATGTCGAACTCCTTTTAAGACTCTCGGGCAAATTTAAGGCTCTGGCAGATACACGAGTTCCGAATTCAACTGACGTTCACGGATGGCACGCACGAAATTGATACATTTGGCAAAATGTTAAGGTCAAAAAACGCCACCTTGCCACTTTTTTTATGAAAACTCCTCTGAAGTATGGCTCATGATAGGGAGATATATAAAAAGCAGGCCGAAATATAACCTCAAAAAATATCTTCCATGGTCGCTTAAAATCTCAATACAACCATTAGTAAACCATTTTAACTCCTCTTCGATTATTTAGCGTCCCTTATTGACTGGTAAATAATTTCTTTAATGGCTCGATAGACGGCTCTTGCAGAACCTAAGCATGTCTGCTTTCTGTTTTTTATGCAAGTTCTGAGGGCAGCATGAAGATAATTTTTTCCTCTGGCAAACCTATCATACCCAGTTGCTCTCGCGAGGCCTTAAAGACCACAAACGCTGTTCTATGGAACATTGCTCACAAAAATAAAAATTTGTTTTAGAATAAAAAGGGAATTGGGGAGCAGGCCATATTTAGGATATTTTTACGCAGCGTGACTTGCAAAAGACAATGGCGAAAGAAAATATGTCTTCATCATCGAGAGAGGGTTTTTGTGCTTGAGCGGAAATTTTCGTGGTTTGATTGGTTGAAAAATGTTTCCTCGCAGTGAAGTAGACTCAATAGGCTCGGTGTAGAGCAAAAAGCAAAATATAAACTATTCCAAGTATCTTTGAAAGTTTTAGGAATTTAAAACTTCACCATAAAACTTTGTAAACAATTCGCTTGAGTAATTGAATGCAGTACAATTTTACATGTAAAGTTATCACAGACTGATACCCAAAATACTAAATACCATATTAATCATGTAATAAAATGATTCTGTTGCTTGCTATAGAGAACCTTTGTTTTGGCAAAGGCCGTTTCCAGACGGCCATCACAAACACTTGATTCTCTCCCACTCAAAAAGTGGTAGCAAACAGAGGAGAACTTAATTTGCATATGCATGAACTAGAGTATATTTTAATTTACACACGAATATTGGCTTTCAACAAAATCCCCATCTGCTGCCTCCGTCCACATGAAACAGCCACTTTACTTACATCTGTTAGACTAGTGGAAATACACTCTTAGTACTTACGCCTTTGTATCGCCATTTTCCAAATTATTCAATATTTCAATGCACACTCAAGTTTCGCCCGACAATTTAAGATATATTAGAATTAACTTCTTACTCACCATCCAACTGTTTAATTCATTCATGTTGCAAAACATTTCCCTGTAGCATTCTGTCCCTTTCTTAAATCTTCTCGGAGCCTTTTATTTTCACGTATAATTTTTTCTTTTGAGAAGAACTTTCCTAACTTCTTCTCCTCGAGTGCCATATGCTTCTTCATCCCTAAATGATGAAATCGTCTTAAATAGCTCATTTTTGCATCATATTATTTTCAATATCATTTACTCTATACTTGGCGACGTATTACCAGGCATTGACATTCTGATTCATTAAAGCCTTAAAGCCATTGGAGCATCGAAGTCATTTTAAACCACGCTCATAAACACGCGGCGTTCATCCAACAGCGAACCAAAGGCCATCCGTGGGCGTTCAACTCAACGTAGTATTCCTGACGCTCCATTGAGTAAAGTTTATCCAAAGCTAATATTAAAGCGTGAATACCAGAGAAAGAATTAAGAGCCTATTTATGGAATATATGTAAACTTCAAACTTTCATGGTTAATTTTTACTCTTGACCCTCTAATAGGAGTTGTGGTTAGTAGGGCGAAGTATGGAGCATGAGAAGACTTCGTCAATTTACGACATAAACTACCTTTATGCAGCTCCTCGAATATTTTATTAAAGTTCATTTGCATAAGTAAGGTAGTAAAAGTTAAAAATGTATTTTAACATTCAATGTAATTGATGAATTATGTATCACAATTTTAATTTAATTTTTTCCAGTAGGTATTCGGAGAAATTTGACAAAAATAATGAATACCCATTGTTGCTTCCAACATCTTTTCTCTCGTCTTCAGAATTTCATCTTTCCCCTGACCTGATTTGTAAAACCGTGAAGACTTCTTTGCAGGTCAATCGTCCCATCCGAAACTCTCCCCTATGGTCCTCGGAGTTGACGTATTCACATAAACTAAGTTTACTCCATATAGTCAAGGAACTCGGCTGTTGCTGTCGGTGAAAATTTTTAAATAAGTTTGTATTTTCTTATATCCGTAATACGTAGTAACAATGCTATTAATATTCCTGACGCACGTGGTAATGTCCAGTAATAATCCTGAATTTGCAATCCTACCTCCATTGGGGTTATGTTTACTTTTGTTTTCTTAAACACTTTTTTATTTGAAATGTAATGAAATAATTGACTTTGTAATTCCACACACACACAAAGTGTGTGGAATTACAAAGTCAATTATTTCATTACATTTCAATATGTTATGCAAATTCCACAAAGTTACGCCTGAGACAACAAACTTTTTTATTTGTAGAAGCGTCAAATTTAATAGTTAATTTTCATTGCTCTCGATAATGTTCCTCCCGAACGAGGAGGCATTTTTGAGTTGGCATAACACTTGTAAATTATATCCGACTTTATTGAGGCGAGATTGAGACTACAGAGTCCCTTCTTCCACCTCAACCTTTTACATAACAATAAAGACAATGACAAGCATCCATGCCCTAGGTGGAGGAAAACCCACTTAGGCGGGACTCGAACCCACGACCTTCGGGTTGTGACGAGGACGTTACCCCACCGCCAGCGTAGTCGGCGGTGGGGTAACGCCCTAAATTAGTGATGGACCTGGAGTTGATAATGTGCGTCACTAACAAAGGTAGACTCCTGATTAAATGAGATAATCCGTAGGCAATTGAAATGCAAGGTAATTAAAAAGTAATGATGGGGAGAAAATTAATATCTAGAGTGTCAAAGAGTGTAAACACCTCGGAGAGCGGGGGCAAAGAGATGAGGAGATAGCAGACGGAGATGTACAGAGTCGAATAGATAATGATAGTAATAGTCAACGATGATGGCAACGAAACATTTTTCCTTCACACCAGCCCCGTGCATTCCCTGAAGCATCTCCTGCCATCCACCAGTCAGTCGTATCCAGGTCTGAGCGTGGAGTCAGGCCCAATCTTACCGGGCAATATCAAACGCGAAAGAAAGTGGAATTCAAAAGGCCGTCTTTTTGACCTTGGAAACAAATCCATAAAGAAAAAGACAACCAACGCGACCAACGGTCAGTTTTTGAATGTACGATCTCTATTTTATGAAATGAGTACTCTCTCTCTCTAATCATAATATATTTGCTTGAACATAAAAAAATTAAAATCGGTGCGGGCAATTGAAAAAAAACAATTTTGCAAAAATCTTATGGACACAAGTAAAACAATCACCTCGTTTCCATCCCGCCGTTCTCCTAAGCCCAAATATTGGAGAACAAATATTGGCTTGTCTAATGCGTAAATGTATGTGGAAAATAAACATATTTTTATGTAAAAATCCCACGGGGGGGGCGGGTTGAGAGCCGCTATTTTCTAGTCCATATCATTCGGAAAGGGCCTGCATCACGCCCTATGCAAACCATATATCCCTCCCGCCTCTGTCGTTCACTCATTCTGATTGAAATCGCGACCGGCGAGAAAATATCGCCGGTCGCGATGGGTGTGGCCAAAGCAACTCGATGGACCCACGTGCGCAATAACCCGACCAATTACGGTAATTTCGCCTCTTTTACGCCCGGATGGGCGTTCCCCCTCGATCCCACGTCCCTTCAATTGAAAAAATATCGCCCGTGGAGAAATACCTACGGAGCAGAGCAGAAAAAGAAAACATTTATTCGATTCCAAGGGCAACACGTCTGCCCTTAAACTGTCTCGCCCATTTCGGCGAGCGATACGTTGCTCCAGTTAAGAGAGATGAGGAGAGATTTTATTAGACGGACGTTTAACTTCGGGATGGATCTACGTCAGTGCTGCCCACGTTAGCGAACCGAGGCAGCATGCGGTAGGCGGAGTATTTCTATCCTCGGAATGTAATTAGGCGGAGAGAGGCAGTAATTAGATTCCGAGTTGAGCGCAAGCAATGCGGAAACTCTTTGTTTTGTGGATAAAGCGTGTTAAAAGAAGTGAATGATGCTCAAAGAGGTAATTTATGTTTCGGTTGGGTAGTGCCTTTGTCCTTGGGAGATTTTGTTCGTTTGCAGTTTTGGCGTGACAAATGTGGATCTCTACAGACTAACAACAAATCCTCCGGAGTCCGTAAAGTGAGCCACAAAGTTCTTTCACATGCCGCCCACTCCTCGTAATTCTTAACGCGCGAATTTGTATACCTGCGTAAGTGGTATAAAAAAGCTCCAAGATAGAACACTGATAATGGCAGATGCTATTAATGTTTTCAAGTTTTATTATAGCAGATATTAATCAGGCATAATTGGATAAAAAGTGCGTGTAATTATAATAAATAGAATATACATATTCGGAATTTTCAACATTACTCGATGTTGGCGTTAATTAATCCTACAAAATTATTGGGCGATTGCCAAATTGTTAACAAGTAATTTATGTTGGGAAGGTGGCTACTACTTTTCACCAATATTAGCTTTAAAGGCAAAACAGGATTTTACTTTGGCATGAGTTCCCTCGTGAAAGTAATCCTGATAAATCATCGAGAAGTCTTTTTTTATTTTTTAGTTGAGCAGTATTCTGGTCACTCTTTCTCCTACATCATGGTAAATTATTCCCATTCGTGTTTCAAATTGGAAAACTCCGGTGTTCAATTTCTTCGATGGTACGTAATATAATTAATGCAAGTTCTCTGGAAATGAAAAAAAATATTACCCCATGCAAGCATGCCGTTTGACCCGTTTTGGTCTCTCGGTGTATCTTTCATCTGTCAACCCTACAAACACACCTCATTTCCTCCAAGCAAATCGCGCGAAGCCTTTCCACTGTTCATCAAATTCGTAAGTAACTCGGAGTTTGACGTGTTGCATGCGACAATAAGTTTTCGAGTTTTCTTTGGTATTCGTCACTACGAAGTCTGATGGAATTAAGAACTCTGGGTAATTAGTGTCTCTTCATACTCTGTCTTACAGACGAAATCAAGTGGGACGACGTGTGAAAGAAATAAATTGGAGTTAATCCAGTCACGAAAAGTGCCGGCGAGAATATGACTAAGAAACGAATGGGGCGCTCGAGTTTTTGTGTGACTCGAGTAATAGGGCAATTAGAAACACCAGCTAGAATATACCAGAATACCCGGAGTAAATAAAAGAAATGAATCCCGGAAATGGTAGATTGAAACTCAGGTCCTTCCCTCGCCCAATTCCTGATCATAAAAAATATAATATACACACTGATCTGACTTGGGTGTGAGTGTACTTATGTAGATTGCTATGAAATGTAGCATTGTTTTCAATGGGAGCACGTCACTGAAGGTAGAGCAAGTCATTATGTAGTAGAAGATACATCCTGATGCTAAACCTCGTTTAATTGTTTCCATGGGTAACAGAGGGAGAAACATTTATTCTAACCAGATACCATGGGATCAATTGATAAGAACTTGTGAAGAAATAGAATTCTTGGCTGAAACTCAAATATGATCGCTATTGTTGGACTGGTTTAACTTTTTCATTTCACTGTGATTTCATTGACGCGAATTTTCATTATCGTTCCCTGAAGAAGTTTCACTTCAGAAAAATGATATTAGCACTTTCAATAAGGAAACAATGTCACCAACCTCGTCATTTGTCATTTCTTTCACGAACACTTCATTTGCGCACTATTGCACAGTGAAGGGTGTGCTCGCTTCAACTGAACTGACATTGTATAATTTGGCACAGATTTAGGAGTGAACTAGGCTTATAATAGGAAATTTAATTTCATATATGATGTCTTCACCAGAGCCATTAAATAGTTCTATTAAATACCATGGTAGTAACGACTAGCATCACCATAGTAATCGAAACCAGGCCCTCCCGTAAGTAGCCCAGCGCCCTACCCACTGGACTACCTCTCCCTCATGCCTAGCTTAAGGACAAAAGGACATTTTGCAGTCATAAACTCTTTGTGTGAAAAAACTCTTCCTAATATCTCCACAATCAAGTGTAGAATTCTCTCGGATATGTTTTATGCCGGATTTTCCTGTGAATAACATTTTACTGTACCGTATGCCTTCATTTAAAGCTATTTTTCTCCTGGCTGGCAGAGTAAAGTTCAGACCTACGTTGCGTATGCCCACGGAACAGTGCAAGTGCTTTACGTTGTGAGGCTACCTCCCAACAATATGCGTACTTGATTTTTTTATGCCTCAATATTCCAAAACCTTATTCTGCAACATGATCTACCTGTTTAATTACATGCTTGAAAGTTGCTCTCGTAACAAATTAATACCAACCCAGACGTCAGTCCGAAATACTTGTTCGTATTTCCTCCTGGGACCTCTTCTTAAATCTTGCATTTCGATTTACATTATTATCAGCATATTTTTTAAAATATGATTGATAATTTTCTACATTGGTTTGCTAACTACACATAATAAGATGAATATTTTTTTGTATTCACTTTCATATTGGTTACTCGAGCACTTCTTTGATTCATCCATTGATTGAAGAAATGTGGATCGGTCGTCTATGTCCTGATTTCATGCCGAAATTCACCTTGAGGTTTGAATTAGATTGCCTGCAATCGACCCGCTCTCCTTTGAATACGCTTCCTCGAAAGAATTGAATTAGTCCTACCTTATTTGCCGCGTGCTTACTTTTATTTTAAAAAAATAGTAATCATAAGGTCATGTTCTCATATCCACCATACTTCCACCGCTAGTACAAGTAGATGGCAGATGAAATAAACCTCGAAGTAGCGCTCCTCAATGTGTTGAAATTATGGGCTCAATCCTCGCTCCAGATAATCTGTGCAAATAATTTACCGAACCGGATTCTTGAGTGTATTCCCACAGTGGTGTTGGTGTAATATAAATTAAAAGTATAATTCAGGTTTGAAACTTACACGCATTTTAGTTTGCAAACGTTTTCACTGGCTAATGTTCACCCAGACGCAAAGTATTGGTGTTGAAATAATCTTCCGTATCAATCGGAATATATTTTCACGTATAGCAAATGAGGATCCCTCACAATTGCGTAGCAGACATTCATGAATCCTTCAATTCAGAGAATGCCTGTCTCCATTCCTCTCGAGTCAATCATAGTTCTCTAATGGCTCTGCAATTCCAACTCCCTCTTTAGTTTCCCCTAGCCATTTCTCATGCGGTCGTTCTGATTTTTGATTTGCAGCCATATATCGTATCTTTGGTACAACAACTAACTACTCTCGTGAACCCATTTTCAGTTTCATCTCCGTTGATCTCCGTACTTCTATCTTCCTGTACATTGTCGACTCTGAGGAAGGTGAAAGAGTTCACCTTCTTTAATTTCGAAATGCAACAACTCCGTGAATAAGGGAAAGATTCTTTTTGCAGGCATCTTTGCAGTGGTCAGAATGGCATATAGTGTATCGCGATTATCTTACTTATGTAATTGATGCGGGAGCGAAATCTACCATGCGCAGGGAAGTCTGGTTTTCCCGTTGAGTAAATGTGCGCAAAGACAAGCGATGGCGTCTAGCAATGGACCTCGCGCAGGTGGTGCGTGTTACCAAGCGGCGTCTGGGGTCCACACCTCGGCCCTCGAGTGGTGATCTTCTCCCGCAGCGGGAAGGAGTGCTCAGTGCCTCCCTGTCGCCCCTCCTCCCTGGAATTCGGCGAAGTAAGGAGAGCCCCCCTCGCGACGTGGAACTCAACCACTCCCCCTTCTTCCGCCCACCTCCTCCTCCCCATTCGTCCGCCGCCCTCCCGCCAAACCTCTTCTGGCATCTCTGGTTTCCTTCCTCTCCCTCCTCCCCCCCCTTTAATCCTCATCTTCAATCCCCCCTTCCGCTCAAACGGGCAGTTCTTCCCGCCTCCTTCCCCACGCCGCCGCCGAAAACCCTCCCGCAGGTCTTCAAAGAAATGTCAAGGACGTCCCCGCACATGTAGCCGCCACACGCCACGGCGCAAACCGCACCGCACCGACGGGTGCCGCCGCCGACGCCCATCATCACACACACACGACCGACTTTAAAGAGAGTGCGCCGGCGGCACCTCCCTCCGGTCGGCACTCCCACGCGCGGGGACCCCCACCCTTCCTGCTGCGGGGGTGCGGTCTCTCACTTTCCCATCCATCTCTCTCCCCCGACCCCCCCCCCCCCTTCACAGAAATCCTTGTTCCCTCGACACACACACACACACAAACAGTCGTCTCCCGTTCCCTCTCCTCAGGCGTTCGACCTCTCCGCCCCGTCATGATTTTTCTGTAAACCGAGCTCGCGAAGCGATTTTCATTCCCCTCCAAGTAATACTCAGCCCACACCGAGCTTCACGAATCGCGTGCATGACTTCCTCTCACTTTCACGCATCCCCCCCGGTGTGCAAACTGGCCCAAGGAGCTCGAAATGGGGTAAAAATATTTCTAGCGGGTATACAAGTGCCAGCAATTTTGTTTGTGGTTTCACGTTGCTTATTCGCCGTATCTTCTACGCTGCCCTTAACAATGTACCACAACCTCCCGGAATCACGCCATTTAAAATTACTAATGACAATGCCTTACGTCCTGTTTAACCCATCGACAAGTATCTAAGCTTCGGTAAGCTGTAATAACCCAGAATGCCATGAAAAGGGTTTCTAAAAGATAAGCCCTTCCTTCTAAAACCTTCTAAAAATGTCTTTTTTGACAAATCAGCCAATCCATTTGATGCATACATTGTTCATTCATTTATTTGCAATTTCCTGTGGCCTTTTATTAAACCTTAACGTATCAATAGCGGCGCGACATTGCCATTTACGTGTTGGTGTTAAGTGTCTCCTTTTGAATTCCATGGACTAAGTTCGTGGCTCGATACATTGCGTCAAATTCATGACTTCTCATCCATTCTTGACGCGGCGGACATTCTACTATCCTTATTTTTATACCTGGCACGTCTTCATTTGATGGAATCGTGTAAATGCATAAGGATTCATTGTTAACTAACGCAGCTGAGGTTTCAGCAAAAATGGAAGCGAACACTATCCTACTTTGAAATTTTATTTCGCATAAGTGTTCCATAAAATATTTCATTTGGGTAAACGCTCTTCCCTGGTAGACATAGGATTTACTAAGAAGAATGCTGAGCGACCACCGTCCATCAGAAGTGCTAGCACCCCCTGCTGTATGAAATAAATAGCGTCATAGTGGGGACGTACGTGCTGAGTACAAAATGAATTTGACATCTATACTTGTCTTTTGTGAAACGATTACGAATTACGCGTGTTTGTGCGGAAGCATATTACGGCAACATCATTTAAAAAATAAATACCAATTTCGTCTGAGTCCATCAAATTAGGTGGTAAGGAAAACCATGCCGAGAGGGCGCTGCAGTGAGGGCAAAGAGATCCGATGAATCTCCCCGCAGTCGACTTATTTTATTTTGAACATCGTTCCAGGAAGAGGAAGCTCAGTATTTCCCCCTTCCCTTTGACTTGGATTTCATGGAAGGAAGAGTAGTCAATGCAATATTCGGACCGATTTGGAGCGCTATTTATCCTCGGGCCAGCATAACGATTGACCTTTACAGAATTTATGATTTCTTGCGCAACTTCAAAGAACGACTCTCCCGCCAGTTCATTCGAAATAATGATCCGCCCCATGACTTTGGTCCGTAAAGGTCAGGCTTAAGTTCCCAAGGTAAAGTGGCGGGCCTCACAGTGACGATACATCGGGAACATCCCAAGACGTTCCTGTTTCGGCGGGATTTAAACGCGAAGTCTCCGAAAGATTCAACGTTTAAAAAGCTTAAAGAAAATGGTCCTGGAGTGATAATAATAGGGGCACGAACATCATAGTGTCGCACTCTCTACAATAACTGCGATCTTGTTGCAATGTGGGAAATCATATGCAACGTCATTGAACTTTCGTCTCAAGATAATTATCAGTCTTCGATACGCACAATTTTTACAATGCCAAGCGGGTAGAATAAGGATTTAGAATTTAAATGAAGTTACAGTGTATCGCATCAAAATTCCTAAATCAGCGAGGATATCTTGAAATTATGACATTCAACAGTCCCCAGTCAAGTGCTTGTATATTCCTGCACAAAAAATTAGAATATTAATCGTTTGATTCTTTGTGATATTCATAAATTTTAAAGTATTTTTTTTGAGCCGCAAGCAAACGAATTCGAGCCTCTCAGATAGTTTGTTGAAGGTGGATGTTTCCATTTCCTGGAAATGTTCCAATGGAAACATTTCCAGGAAATGTTTCCATTGTTTCGGTGCTGCTCTTCTCACAGGAAACCTGAGAACCCCGTTAACGACCATCAGCTCTGACAGAGACGTATTATCCACCATCTAGGGTCGTATTTCTAAAAGTCAGCGGGATTATAAGAAATATATGAACTGGAACACACGTTCTATAACCAAAATCGGTCGATTGATTGGCGTATATTTAATCCCAAAGGGCAATCGACCTCTTGTCCAATGGCCCAGGAAGGAATGCGGAAAAGAAAAGGATAATTATCGGTCAAGACGAAATGCTGGAATTAATGCGTAGCGAGAGATTTTGGGCTTCTGTCAATATCGTCTGCGGTCGATATATTTTTTGGTGAATATGAACACGTCATTATCACCTCCAAAACTAATTAACCGACCGGAAAAAAATGTTACATGAAATCTCATAACTGGTAGATTCAAACTTAGGTCGTCGTTTCTAGTCCCACTCGGATACGGGGAGTGCTTTCTAAAATCTCCAGTTATATGTGATAAACGTTCACCTGACCTTGGGAGGCATCTCTCACCTAAACTTTTCGTGCATCTGATGTATTTTTTCTCTTTCGTTGCACTCACTTGTAAAATGTAGGAAAACATTGCTAAAAAATTTGACTCATAACAATAGCCGTCTCCCCAGCATAATTATTCATAGAAAAAGAAAAATTCACATTTCAATGCAAATGGTTTAGGAAAAAGGAAATGCGATATGTAAGATTATTTTTAGATACCAATTGCTGAAGGCTGATTGAATTTCTTCACAATTCCGCTCGGCGTTAGTATGATTGCGTAAAGTCTCTGTGACGCTTCTACGTTCTTAAAGTTACGTAAGCATGCACAAATATTATTTTTAAATATATTCTTTACATATATTATATGAACTTAAAATTAAACCACTTAGCTTTTCCACATAAAAAACTTTTATTTACGACCTAGGTTTCGTTATGGTGCGATGACATCATCGGGTAAAAATACAAGTCAAACACAGAATATATAGCTCTGGACGGAGGGGAAGGGAAGGAGGAAACTATTTTTATGTGGAGAAGCCAAGTGGTTTAATTTTAAGTTCAATATGAATACTTTCCACCAAGTGACACCATAAACTGTTTTATTTATATTTTATGACACTAAGTCGAAATAATTACTCGTGGATAATCAAATTCCTGTGCATCTACATTTTTGTATTCGGTTTCCCTTGGCTTATCGATACGATCTAACTCGTTATTACATTGTGGTTTTGATCTTAGCCAGGCTGTAAAGATCAAAATCCAATGATTTTAAACATTCATTTTTTTAAACAAATATGTCAATTACTTGCAAATTAATTGTTTCTCGATTGTGGCTTCCAAATGGCCGATGAAAGCTACGCGGTCAATCATTACATATGTTATCATTCGATTCCACTTTTGTGCTGATATTCATTCGTACTAGGCTTGGATGATTTCACGCGATGGGAAATGTGCGGTTGATAGGCACGGTCTCGCGAAGTGAACGGATGAAATCCGTGGTTCTCACGGATAGGGTGAACACCGAAAATCGGCGGAGGGCGTCCTCCGTTAAGTGCTCCGGGGACGCCCGACTTCCAGTCCTCTATTATTGCGCCGCGCGTGAATATCGTCGTACGTACATAACCCTCGCCCTCCGGACGATTCCTCCTTCTTCCCCAACCCCGGCCGATCACCCGGAGCGCAGGAAGGTCGGTGAAGGGCGGCGAGCGTGTCGGGGGTCACTGGACCAAGTGGAGGCGTTCACTTAGGGAATGATGTCACTCACGAACTGCGCACGTGTCGGTATGAGTGTAAACTGTTTCCGCCCGAGTACATTTTTGGAAGCGCATTTTTACCACTGCTCGAGATTGAACACTTCTTGGAATCACGGTGTGCGGTGGGGCACCGCAAGGTAAACTCGGACTATTTGGATCATAATTCTATGTTATTAAAGTGTGAAAGCATGCGATGGAATCGAGGAAAAGTCATAAGTATCTTACGGACAGTGAGGAACTTAGTCATTATATTACTATCGCCGGGCTAAGAGTAAAATAAAATGATGCCAAATCATATTCATTATATTGTCAACTAAAATTATAAATTTCCATAATTTGGACTAAATATTTCCTCTATTTGTACAATAGTGTGGGTGTGTTTGGCTACTTATCTTCATAATAATATAAATATTTTTCTTCGCAATAATTACACAGCTTGTTTAATAAATTTCAAACTCATTGCTGCAGGGAATCAATTTTTAACGCTCGCGCACAGTTTTCAGCCTTCGTGGCAGGGTTAGAGTGAGGTCACCTCTTAGGGGCTACGCACACTGAGTTAAAAAAAGCTTACGGTATGTAAAAACCGACCCCCGGTCGACCGTTTGATCGCGAAATTTGTGTGTAATTACGATGATTGTTTACTCCATGCTTCCTCTTTTATTCTTTACAATTTCAAAAAAGATTCAAAGGTGTTACATATGGCACAAAGTTGTCGAAATGACTCAGGAAGCATTCCCTCATAAATAAATGCAAATGAACATTCTTTCCTCGGAATGCTCGATTGCCATTTAATTGGCGGCTTCACGATCCATCGCTCACTTCCATTGGTCGCCATTTGTTTACTTTAAAGAGAGACTTCTGCGATTGATTTAATGATTACCATTACATCCATATGTTAATTTCACTCATACGCATGTGCATCAATGGGAAGAATGGTTGGAAAGTATTTTATATACACTCACATAAAAAGTAGTATCCTCAATGTTAACTGCGAACAAGAAATGAATACTAAAATGTAGTCATGGAAGGTGTGTGCTTAAGGATTAACGACCGACAGGTAACCACCACCTCGCCCACCGAGAGAGAATGTTCGGGGGGCGTCGCTGTGCGTCGGAAGCATTGGATAGGCAAGTAATCCCTGGAGAGACTCGTATGAGGGTAATTGATCTCGAGTGGAAAGCGAGCGGGCAAATGTTATCAAGAGGGAAGGGCTATTAAGGATGTGTGGGAGAAGGGCGCTCAACGGAGTTTGGTGTTGTCCCGCACGAAATCTCGAGATCCTTGATGTCCGACACATTCTCAGCGATCGCTGGACCGAAATCGAGTGCGAGACTACTCTCGTCTCTTCCCCGGAACGGACGCAGAAGATAACAAAAGTGAAACGGACCGCGTCCGAGGAAGAAAGGTGTGAAAATTTAAATTGTGCACGTTAAGAACTCCAGTTTGGGGAAGGTTTCGCGCCCCTAGTATTTTACCGGTCGGGTAACCAGTGTTCGGAATCCTCCGGGTAGAATCCTCGGGATATTTGAATCTGTGGGTCACGGTAGTCCAGGGGTAGAGAGTTGGATTTCTGACCGGAGGGCCCGGATTCCATTCCCGGGCAAGCCACTCTGGGCATCTGCAGCTCCACCCAAGCTGCGTGTTTTTTCGGGTACCAGATCTTCCTGGGAAACCATAACCGGCACAGGGAAAGGAACCCTGATTTGTGAATTTTCACACGCCGTATAGGGCTTAGTACTGGGTGAACTCTACCATCACCTACTAAACCGACCTTCCTGTTGATTACTGTGCTCATGGTTATTTTGAATCCAATCAGGCATTTGGATTTTGTACTTGAAATTTCCGATGAGTGGGTTGTCGATTTTTTTCCCACAAACTGCTTGCTGGAATTCACTTTCATCTTTCTCGCCATTCGTGCCCAAAATTTGTCAATTCCTCAAGACGTCTAAGGTTCACCCGGCTTCTCGAAATAAAAATACCGCTCCCCTCGAAACTAAGGGACCACTTTGTCCTCATAGTAGCCCGAAGGGCCTCTGATCGATGTTACAAAAAGAGTCGCTGGGGCGGAATCGAGAGGCGCGTGGCTAAATGGCGGAGTTAAAAGAGAGGAGGGATTAGGGAGAGGGGGCGTGTATAGTTGTACGATGTACCCGCGGGAGAGATCTCGGAGGGTGTCGGCTTCCCTTTGACTTAATGAAACACCGCTTCTGTCCCGAGAAAAGACTCGGCTAAAAGGAAATCACCAATCATAGATTCACCAATACGCTTTGCATGTTTACCCTGGAACCGTCCCATGTCACATACATCCCCTCTATGTCACTAAGAATTCTTTCCCGCCACGCATCCGGAATATATTATTTATAAATAGTCACAGCGTCGGGAAGAAGGAAACGGAAGAGGAAGATTTGTACGTGTCGTCACCTGGTGGGAGATTCCTAATCGATAACGCCAGCAACCTCAGCAATAGCAAACTGAAGATGAACACGATTGAATACGATCCAGGAAGTGTCGCTTGCAGTTTCTATGACTTCGGAACATCGCGAAGGAGGGTTAGCTTTTCCGTTGTCATCTTGAGTTTATCAAACTTCGCTTCATCAAGGGAATGGTCCGGAAATATTCTAATGAGGTAGTCAAAGGTGCTTAGATGACTCGCGTTGAATACACGCCGAATGCCAGGAATCCTTCGAGGGAGGACCTGTTTCGGACTCGCATTGGATACAGAGGAAACTGCTCGTTTCGTAAAATATCTCAATAAACCAACAGAAGGAACTATTTTATCATTGGGTTGGGAGCCATTGAACGCCGTAAAATTACGTCCATGGTTTTAAAAGCTAGGAATCATTAAAATGCTGCGTACAAATGATATGCATTTAAAACTGAAACCGTGGAAATAATTTTAAGTTTAGCTCCGCATTGCGTTGTCAGAGGAGGTCACACAGTGAGAGAGTGAGTAAAAATGACTGCCAAACAGACCAGCCCGTATAATGATTTCTTTCTTCCTCGCACCGGATTCGTGACCACAGCGATAGGAAGCATCGCGAACGACATTTGGAACATCCAGAAAATAAAATGCCAAAGGAAGCTAATTATCACCATTTACTCAAGTGCCTGGTACCCTACCTAACCCTCACCACAACCTTGAGCAGTTTGCTGATTATGGTGTAGATGTGGATTTTATTAGAAAAACCAATTCGAACTCTTTGTTACGATTGTTAAGATATTTTTCGAATAATTATGTCATTTAAATGAAAACGGTCGAAAATCAATGCTAATTGCCAAGTAACGATATAAATTGCATGCATGCGACCTGCTCATCGCTACCCACTTTAAAGTGTGAATCTAAGAATTAATGGTCCTTAACGAATTGCTCGGGGATATTATTCAATGAGAAGAAAGAAAATGACTCTTAATTGCATCGCTAAATTTGTTCGTTTAGTTGTGCTTTTGAAATATTCATATTTATTTATTTTACGTGACAATACGCTCGATGGGTAGTCAACCTTATTGTTCAATAGATGTCCATTTCTTGACCTCTGCATGTGCCTTTTATGTCGCGGACGTCAAAGTAATTTCAATTAAGTTCATATCAGATAGTTCGTGCATAATTAGTGTTGTATTTATGCTCTTTAAATGCTTCCAGTCACATTCACGTGTACAAGCTTCATTAGTGACGACCAATGCAAGGGAATCTATTACATCAATACGTTTGGATTAATACACATCAAAACTCGCATCAACTTTCAGTTATTTTTATTTAAATCGCAATTGGTACGATTTATTCTGACTTCTGCTTTTAAACATTAAAAAAATTATGTTCTCAGTAACATTTATCTTGTTAGATTTTGACGCCTCGCTGTGTGTGTAAATAACGTAATATTTATCCTACGAGTAATTATATTTATTTA
Organism: Hetaerina americana; assembly: GCF_022747635.1. NCBI lineage: Eukaryota > Metazoa > Arthropoda > Insecta > Odonata > Calopterygidae > Hetaerina > Hetaerina americana. The sequence goes on from NW_027286415.1 coordinate 684,955, forward strand.
CTTTAAAAGTTTTGTTACAAACATCTACGTGGATGAAAGCGGTTTATTCAAGGACTCTCCATAAAATCACCTCTTCAGTAGTGTCTGGCAATGAGCGATGCCCGGAAGAAGCTAGAATGTAAACTTTCATGTCATGTCATATATGCTCGTTTATTTTCCAAGAGGCACTGCGATGAGTTACACGTAAGTAAGTGAGGCTGTCGGTTTCGGAGATCGGCTCTCGGCATCGCTCGGAGTCCGCTGCAGGCTTCAGCCGTGAATCAAGTGTAATATATTAACGAACATGGGTTTTATTGCCGTGCATTGCTCTCCACGTTTCCTGCCACTACTTTTTTAAGCGTCAAGCATTTTCATAGTCCTGTTTCCATCGTTTCAACCCATAAAAATGTGAACACCGAGGTGTGTCGTTACTATAAACCATTTTTCCCTGGCGCAGAATGAAAACAGCCGGGCGAAAGAGCATGATCGATGTGAGGAAATAAGTTAGTTATTATTGAAATGGAACTAATGTAGGAGGGAAAACAGGAAAATCTTTTCTTCCTACGCTTGATAATTAATCCTAAAATAAGACAGAGGAGAATATCCTACATTTCTAATTATTTCACTAGCTTTTTCATTTTAAGCATTAATTGTCTTGCAATAAAAGTAAAACTGAAGTTTAAATATAGTCATTGTTTCTTCTCCGATTGATATGTTAATCCAAAAACATTTTTGAGCGTGATATTGTATAGGGGGATCAGATAATATAATGGAGCTCGCCAGCAATGCGTTCGGACAGCCCCAACAAAAATTAAGGCGGTGTGATATTTAGGATCAAGAAACTGTGCGCAATCTCAGGGAAAGAAATCCAATTGATAAGTAAATTTCATTTAAGTTATTCATGGAGAAAAAGATAGATGATTGTCTTTTAAATTGGGCAAGATTTGAGACGTTTTCGTGACTTTATTCGCCTAACCCCTTTTCACAGTGAGGAGCATATTAAAGTTAATGGTCATTTATATGCTATAAAATTAGAGATTGATATATATATATATATATATATATATATATATATATATATATATATATATATATATTCTGACCACAATTTAGTTGTTATGAAATGTAGCGTCATTTTCAAAAAGATAAGGCAGGGGCGGCTGGTTAGAAAATGGAACGCTGAAGCATTAAAGGAATACAAACAGGCAGTAGAGGAAATCATGGAGGATGGTAAATAACTAAGTACTATAGAAGAAAAATGGGAAATGATCAAGAAAGGGTTGTCTAAAGCAGCAAAAGACACTATTGGAACCGTTAACGCTAAAAGGACTAGAAAACCATGGATTACGGATGAGATATTTACAAGGATGGATGAGCGGCGAAAATGGAAGAATATAAATACGGAATTAGGCAAAATGAAGTACAGATAATTAAATAATAAATTGAGGCGGGCAACAAATAAAGCAAAAGAAGCATGGTGGAAGACGCAGTGCGAGGATATGGAAAGTCTGCAGAGGAAGGGTGAAATCGGTGCGATGTACAGCAAAGTTAAATCGTTATCGGGAAGTAAGAAAGGAAGAGCTATGCTAACAGTTAGAGATAAGGCGGGTAAGGTAATAGTTGACGCAGGAAAGATCCAAAGAGATGGAAGGAGTATATAGAAGAACTGTATAGTAAAGAACTTAGACCAACAAAGTTAGACATTGCAAGAGGATATGACGTAGAGGAAGACAGCTTAGGTCCAGGCATACTAGACAATATAGATAGAAAGGGCATTAAGGGAGATGAAACTAAATAAGGCCGTGGGGGCGGATAACATTCCCGTGGAACTTTTAAAAGGCTTAGGAAAATGTGGGAGGAAGAGGCTATATGGGCTGATCCATAGTATTTATGAGGAGGGAATTTGGCCGGAAGACTTTGTGATATCGGTTTTAGTTCCTATTCCGAAAAAGGTAAAGACTACATAATGTGAGGACTACAGGACGATAAGTTTGATATCCCACGCAGCTTAAGATGTTCTCAGGATCATAAACAAAAGGATAGAGAGTAGGGCAAATGATTACTTAGGGGATGATCAGTATGGGTTTAGGAAGGGGTGAGGTACGCGTGATGCCATTGCAGTAATGAGATTATTAATCGAGAGGAAAATTGAACACAACAAGGAGGTATTTGCCTGTTTCGTAGATTTCGAAAAAGCGTTTGATAGAGTGAATTGGGAAAAACTAATGAGTATTCTGCGGAAAATAGGAATAGATTGGAGGGAAATTAGGCTAATCCGCAACATGTACATATCTCAGACTGCTCAGGTGCGTGTGGGAAACGGGGGGTCCGGATGAGCAGTGTTAGGAAGAGGTGTATGGCAGGGTTGCCCATTATCACCGTTGCTGTTCAACCTGTATGCAGAGTAAATGATTAAAGAGGCATGGGAAGAGCTGGAGGTAGGAATGAAAGTGGGCGGGGAATTCGTAAAATCAGTTAGGTATGCTGATGACCATTCTGTTGATTACTCTGGTGATTTTTCAGTCCATTAAATGAAAATATAGCTTATTCAGGGCAGGTGAAAAAATCTCATGAACTCGTGCGAAGCATCGCAAAACGGCAGAGATCATTCGATTCGACTTGAACGTCAGAAAATAAATGCCAACCTCGTCCCGCGCGGTTTGGACGAGACTTCCTGCCTCCTCCTGATTGATTTATTCGGTCGAAGGCGGGCGCGGGCGGTGGTGATATCCGCATCATTGCCTTAACAACAAATACGGCGCCAATTCTCTGGTGCGTGTGGGATTTCGAACATTTAAATTTCCATTCAGCCTCCGCCGACCGGCAGAGGAAGATTTATGCGTCCCACAGCGGAATAACATTCGGCATCTGCGGCATCATTCCCCTCCATCTCTCTCATCGGATTCCCGATTTGGAGGCGGTGATTTTTTTCATCTCCAAGGCACATTATTGTTATTGACCCTACCCCCATCCACTCCCTCCCCCTCTCCTTCCTGGGGGAGGGGCGAGGCGGAATAACGCATTCATTGACAAGCGCCGTTTCGCTTTCATTTGTATCCTACATTGGCGATTTCGTATTCGAGGAGACGGAAGAGTGGGCGGTCGCGGGTCGAAACGGACTCTCGGCGTCCTTTTGCGACCAACCTCAGCAGCATCCCACGGTTCGACCGGAGGTGTGTGTGCACGGGACGGCGCGACATTCGAGGTGGGGCGACGCAGAGAATCGTGAATTTGGTTTCTCAGGGATTTCGCTGTGCCGTCGTCGCGAGGTAGGCGGCGAATGCGCAGTGGCCGGTATGTATGGTGCAGTACAGATCGTCCAAAATTCCACTTGGGAGGCCGAATCACGCATGCATTGTCCGTTCGTGATAAACAGTCCGGCTCTGAGTAAACTTCTGCGCGCGCAGGTCTAGTCCATCTGGGATAATAGGGGATGCAATGCCTGCTGGGATGCACGAACTGAAATTTAAATGGGTAAAAGTCATGGGCGAGGGGCTCACGGGATATCCGTTGGCCCTGCTCCACCCGAACTGGCGATCTCGTTTAAGTCTCAATGATTTCCCCGTCGAAGGTGGCGGCGTCTGGCGGCCCGAACGAACAACGATGAGGATCCGTTTCAATGTGCTCCGACGTAGAAGATACGATAGGAAGACGCTTTGCGCTAAATGCCTTGATGGTGCGGGCGGCGTTATGTGCAGAAAACCTACGTTTCACTGAGTCTATGAAAACACCAACATATTATGTGGATTAAAATGCATTAATTTCAAAGTGTTAAAAAAATAGCCTTCGCTGGGATGATTTTTACACTTTGATAATGATTTTTATACTTTGAAATGTATGCATTTTACGCGGATGACTCCGTTTAAGTTACTTTCCTGGGACCTCCCGCAGTTCTTTCAATCCTATGCGTGCTTCCTCCAGCGTTAGCCTTGGTTTACTCTGCTTATATTTCTTCTTCAGTTATTCACACCTATGAGATTTCGAGATTTAAAGCAAATTCTCTTCTATGTCCTTCTTTCTCTCTGCATTGCATTCAATCCTCTATCGCGAGTTGTGGTGCTTCATCCCTCCTTTTCCTTTCCATTTCACCTAATGAATAATTCTCATGCGATGGTCACTTTCACGGTTCACCTGCCGCTAACAACAACCGCCACCATCTCTTCCCTCTCAAGGCCACCGATGCGTGGAGATCGTTTATCTGAACGCTGGTTCATTGTTTATTATATTGCTGTCTCCAAAATTACATTTCCTTTGGGTTGGAGGGAAGAGTGTATCTTTCCTTTACGTTAACGAGGGTAAAAAAACTCGGCACATCACAATTGTGTATTTTATGGACTCTTTGGTCAGAATTCAAATATTACCTTACCTGAGTGCCGAATTTTCGTTTCCTACCTGAACTATCTAAATGTGTGTAACAGAAAGATAAAATACTGGAAAATTGCAATTTTCACGTTATTTACATATTTGTCGTTTTGTATAACCTACCTTGCGCATTATCGTATTGCTACTAACATAATTAAGCTATTCAAAGTTGCGGCAATTTCAGAGGGCATAAATCATTCGCCTTGACCGGGATCCGAACTCGAATCCGTCATTGTCCGGCCAATTGCTTTATCCAGTTAATCTATCGAGGAGCTTAAACTCAGACGTTTTGGGGGCTTTAAGGGAACAAGATGTTGTGACGAAATACCTTACATACAATGTCACAGGCATTCGTAGTCGTGCCACCGTCCACGAGGTTAAAGCCGACTTAAAACACTAAGGCTGCTTTTACCTTTGAAAAACTCCAAGGCGAACTAATTTTTACACTCTGAAATTGATGCAATGAAATGCACATTAGCGGACGATCCGTTAAAATTTACTGTTGCGGCATCTCCCGCAGTTTCTTTGGGACTAAGATATTGTCTGGAAAATATCAGGTGGATTTTAATTAAGCTAAGTTTAACATTTGTAATTCGGTGAAGTATTAATTAAGTTAGTATTTTAAATAATAAATCTGCAATATCATTGCTTTTCTGAAACAAGGTCCACTCTCGTCGTGGCTGTGGTAAACAGAGTTAATTCAAGATAATTCCGTTTGAATCCCAGTTCATTTCGCGCTAGGAATTCTCCTCAAGGAAATAGTTTTTTATTTCATGCAGCTCCTGTTAACGCGTCCGCCTCCTAAACGATTCCTCCTGCCGCCCACTCAAACCTCCTTCGTCCTCCCCCCTTCGTTGACCACCGCGTTGCTATCGACAACCGGGCTTTCGTCCTTTCATTTTAATACAAAAATCGGTATTGGTGTGGTGGCTCTGACGTCATACGTCAATACTGTCGAGTTAATTTCGAGTATTCCCCCGGAGTATGCTTTCAGAAGACAATATGGCGTTGGATTCCAAGGTCCTGTTTTTCTCAGGCTAGGATTAGAGGAGAATTCCCCCCCCCCCCCCACGGAGCTCCCCTCTGACGCCATCATTCTTTTGCGAACTGGGGTAAGAGGGGCGCAATTTGACTCGAAATTTGGCCCAACTTCCATCATCTCTCGCTCAAAAGAATTCTTAAGGTCCCATTCCCCCTTACGTTTTCCGCCATCTCTGTCATTTCGTGTGTTCCTGGTTGTCGTCGACGCGCGTTCCAAGAGTTATTCAGAATTCGTTCCGGCGTCTCATAATTCCGCCACGCCTCGGCTATATTTGTAATGCATTCTTCACCTGACCAGAATGATACATTAGGAAGGATTGAGAAACGCAAATTTAACATTTTTTCGATTTTACATTCATCTCCATTCCCAATTCACTCGATTGAATGTAATCTTGCGTTCCCTTGATACGCCTGAGGGGGTGTATAGCCATTTGTTCAGTTTGTCTTTTGTTTATTTTTCAAATTAAATTTTTTAAGTAATAAGCCAAATAGGAGGGTAGTTTGAAAGATTCTCGGAATTAACACCAGATGTCAGCGCTAGTGGAACGAGTTTCCCGCGTAGTGATTGATAATCCTTAAAGAGTAAACACGTTGCGCGTCAGTGCTATCGGAAGAAATCTGTGGCGCGGACGGATCTGTTGCTCTCGTGTTGTGATTTGTGAAGATGGAAAAAATTAAGATTTGAGAAGGCGTTAAATAATTTCTGAAGAAAGGTGTTAAAGCAAACGAAATTCATGCCGATTTTCAGGACACTCTGGGGGCCTCTGCTCCTTCATATTCAACTTTTGCTAAGTGGACACTCTAGTTTAAATTTGGCCGATACAGCTTCGATGATGACCCACGTAGTACTCGCCCAAAATGTGCCACTACCCCAGATATTATTGCAAAAGTGCATAGAATGGTCATGGAGGATTGCCAACTGAAAGTGCGAGAAACCGCTAAGAGATGTCATCTGAACGGGCATATCACATTTTAACAGTAGAATTGGATATGAGAAAATTATGTCCTAGATGGGTGTCGCGACTCTTGCCGCAGGATCACAAACACATAAGAATGGAAATTCCAAACTATGTTTGACCCGTTTTAAGAGCACCCAACCAGATTTTCCCCGCCGATTTGTGACCAAAAATGAAACTTGGGTCCATTGCTATACCCCAGGAACGAGACAATAGTCAAAGCAGTGGATTCAGGTTGATTCATCTCCACCAAAGGCAATACGGTCGGCCGTCAAAGGTGATGGCTTCAGTTTTCTGGGATGCAAAAGGGATTCTTTTGAAAGGTTAACTTCCCATTGGTCAAACAATCACTGGACAATACAATGCTAACTTCCTGGATCAACCAAAGAAAAAGATACACTAAAAAGGCTAGGTTAAGCAAGGAAGAAAGTCTTCTTTTATCAAGACACTGAACGCCCACGCTAAAGTGTCGTTGCTACGGCAAAAATGCGTCTATGAACTAAGATACGAATTGTTGCCTCACCCACCAGATTCCCCTTATTTGACTCCATTCCATCTCTTCCCCAAGCTCAAAATGTTTCCTCGGGGGACAGAAGTTCACTTCAAACGAAGAACTAACAGCCGTAATAGATGGGTATTTTGCAGGCTTGAAGCAATCTAATTTTCGAGATGGAATCAAACCATTGGAATATCGCTGGACCAAGCACATAAACGGAGGGCACATTGAAAAATAAAAAAGTTTCATTGAGGTAAGTCGTTTATTTATTTTCCATTCCGAAAAAAAAATCAAATTGCCTTCGCATATAGAGCACCTAAAATGTTAAGTGGAGCAACCAACACCTGTTGGGCTCAAGTAGCCCGTAACATATATAAGTATTGCATGTATATATGAGATTGCATACATATTTGAAAATGTATTTTAATTCAAAGAATGTAAAGTATTTATTATGCATTTCTAACCAGTATCACTTACGCAAAGTACTGCTAACGAGAAAGAAAGATGGCAGACGTACGGAAATATACATTTTGTGTGTATCGCCGGAATTGTCACTATGTGAGAGCTCTTCAAGATCAAGTGAAAATAAAAACGTAGCTGTGAAAACGTGGCACAACTGAAATACTTCTAAGAATGCAGTGCGTCAAACCAAGTCCTGGTTTTCCGAAGAAGAGCTTTCGAAGCGGTGAGTTGCACTCCGTGCATACGTAGACTGGTAGTGAGGGAGGGGTTCTTGCCGATCTCAACACTTCCTCGCCTGATTCCTGGGGACCGTTTCTCATAGTTAAAAGATGATTTTTTGGTTCTACATGCACAGTCCTCAGTGCAACATAAAATGTTTGATGCTACCCATGCTGCTTAATGTAGGCCATCGACAATTTATGCACCATTTATTACCGTATCGTGCAAATTACGAGTCTTGTAAACTAAATCTATGCTTTGCGAAATGGGACGATTGTGCAGAGGATTCTCATTCCTGCCCGAAGATTGCCGTATATTTTTTATGCCAATAAACAAAATAGTTTCTCTTTGAAAAAGTATTCAAATTGATGATAAATGTGTCATGAGCCCCGTTGAACTATGAACCCTTAAGTGGATGCCAAATATCGAGAATCATGGTTCCCGGTTGCACGAGGGCAGTTGATTTAACACACCCCCCCCCTTCCCTCCCATCGACTGATTCCTTCTCACGCCATTGATTCCATTGCATCAATTAACTAGTTCTCTGACGGAGAGCGCGAGGATTCACTCCCGTGTATTTTTTGCAATGGTCAAAAGCGCTTTGCAAACAAAAATCGCTGATTCGTATTCAACCGAGCGGCGGCCGTGTTTGTTTTCCTTTAAGTCAGATTAAGTGATGTCACCTGAGAATTAACACTAACTTCTGATGAATTGATAGGCATAGTAAAGATTAAGATTCCTCCTTTAGTGCTTTAGTCTGACCGCAATTGAAAACTCAACTTTTAATAATGCTAATAAAGAGAAATGCAGGTTAGTTAGCTAAGGATCTCACTGACTAATTTCCTTCCCATCACATTGGGCCATCACCCGTTTCCTGCGATTTATGTGAAAGGTTTGTGAAGGAATACTTTCACATCTTCGAAGATATTTTATGAATTTAATCGGATCATGAATTAATATTTAAATTGGAGAAAACTATTAGGACAATAACTCCTGGTAAGAAAGTCACGGAAACCGAAAGCGTTTCTGTCATTGCGTGTCTTTAATTCATATCCACGCCATCGATCTATTTTACGGGGAAATGAGTGACCGTGTTGGCGGAAGCGTAATCGTGAGAAAAATACAATTCCCAGCGTTTTAATGCAACTTCAACTTTTACCTCCTACACCCTCGGTTACTTAGCGACGGTTTTTATCTGGAGTTACCGCTGCAAAAGAATGCGATCTATTTTTGGAATTCACGGGTTGGTCACCCGTATTCAATACAACAGTACGTGGCAGCGGTCTTATTTTATTTAACTATTACTTATTAAGGTTGCTTTTTTTCTTTTATTAAAATTATATTATTCTTTTTATGGCTATTTAGGAACCTTATGCAATTTTGATTGAACATATTAAAATTTTAAGTTGCATGCATCCAAATCTGATTACTTGCAAATTCGTTCGGTGTTCTGTAGCAATTAGATGTGTGCATTGATAGTAAATGAAACACTTTTTTATTACCCCATATATATTTAGTAATTGAATTAATTTTGTCGATAAAGATATTCTTCTCGAAGTTTAAAATTCCATTACCATCTAAAAAAATTACCAATTAATTAGCGGTCAATCAAAGGAATACTATTTATGCGTGGTAAATTATGCGTTGAATTTGCTCTGACAGCATGTCCAAAGCATCTGATTAATGGTACATAATAACTATCACACAAGCTCGTGATTCGACCTCTGCGGTGGGAAGACAATGCTTTCGCCGGCTGTCTGGCTTCTAACAGCCCAAGACGCGTGCTCCTAGTTGCGCTCGTCCAATTCTTGGCTAAAAGTGAAATTTATTGAATTACTATTCCATCGAGTAATTTCAGAACGGCAGTCATTATAAAGGAAACCATTTTTAGAAGTTCATAATATTTCATTCCTATGAGTTCGTAAGTTCGGTTCCTACGATTATAGGATAGGGCGATTGACAGAATTATTTAAAGGTGGCTATGTGTATTTGTGCTACACTGAGCCATCGGAAGAGAAAGGCCATTTACAATTCTAACAAGTTTACGTGCGTATATTTCAGCTCCTATGAAGTCTAAAAAAGTGTTACCGACGATAATTTATTTCAGTTTTAACAAATCATGGCATAAAGAGTCAAACTGGAAAGGAGAAAGAGATGTACGCTTGAAATGCTTGATCATCTGACGGAATTATTTGTGGAAAAAACGACACATCTTTAATTTAAAGACGTTATTAAACTGCTCATCTTATTCCTTGTGGTGCTGAAACACAGTTAACACACTGTGCAGTTGGCTTATGGAACAAATATGGCTCGCTATGACTCGACTTTATGACTGTGACGTAAATAACAGTTTTCCTAGATATTTGCTGATTTATTGAATTAAATATTGTAATTTATATTGTAATTGAGCATTGTATTTTATAATTGTATTTGAATTGTAGCGATCGTAGATAAATCTTAGTCAGAAAACCTCCTGAGGGTAATAAAAAAAGCCAATCCCTCTTGGAGGCGCATTGCCTACTGCTTAATTTATTGTGGGAGAAAGTCGTCGCCGTCTAAAATTCATGTTAAAAACAGTCACATTCAGGCCATAACGGGTTACGAAGGTCAGGTGCTTGAAAAATACTGATTATCAATAATGGAAATAGTGCTTTAGAGATTATTCGTTTTCCGTTCATGAACATTTTTCCATGAAATGGTGTGGTTCGTTAATGCTATTTCTTTTTCATGAGGTACTCATAAATTGGCCTTATCACGGACAATTTACTATCACACAGGGTCACATTCAAAAGACTTCAGTACCTCTGATAGTTTTCGTGGCCTACTATTAATCAAAAATTATTTTTTGTCTTTTGTTACTCACTCTGATAAAATATTTCAAAAAATTCAAGTGTTCTCAGTTTCTTTAATGATACAGATATCTATTAGAAGTTTGTTATGATCGTATATTTTACTAGGCGAGAATAATATTTAAAGTTAGATATTGTATTTGTTGAGTGCTTTCGCTTCGTCGAAAGCAGGTACCCACACAAAGTGTACCAGTAAATCCGCGAAAATCCTCTCCTTAAAGCGACAAAATGAAATATATTACAATTCCCAGATGTATGCCGCTTAACTTACTGCATAAATTAAGCCAAATGAATCTAGTTAAATCATAATTGTAGTATTCAACAAATTGCACTGATATATATATATCCATTAATAAGTGCTCGCGAGCTAGCACTCTGTATGAAATCGAACGTGAAATTCTATTGATAAACATACGTTGTTAAGGAAGCCAAGGCAAGGGCAAAGTCGCACCGGTGCATTTAAGAGAGGGCAGAAATGAGAAAGAATGGGTTATAAATTAGACCCAAGTCAAGGTCATAAATGGTGAATAATCATTTTAGGTACAGAGGACCAATTACAATTGCATTAACTCCCGTTCCGCGGTTAATGCCTACGTTGATGCCACAAGCAGCAATAGTCCGAATTCGTATTGATTAAGTTATGGTCGGTGAGCGGAAAACGAAATAGACGGAATACCCCCTTTGGTTGAACGAAACATACATCATCAGGTTAGCTGTAAAATCTCATCGTGTATCGCAGTGTTCGCTGTTTCTTTTTTTTTTAATTTGTCCTCTCGATAAAAAGAGTCCCACAATCACACCGCGTTCTTCTCTTCAAATCGACCGAATGTAAAATTTATTGACTGCCCCTGATGGCCTTGGCAATTCGAGGGAAAGAGGCTTCAGTCATTTTTTTCTTCGTCCATTAAATGGAATGCAATGGGAAAGCGATCATCATTTCCATGATTAACAATTATTATAACTCAAAGCGGAGAGGTGAAAATTCTCGCTATGAGATACCGAAAATATCTTTGTTTAGAAACGGATGAACATTCCATTAACCTCACAATTTCGCGTGGATTTTGCATTCGTTCGCTGTTTTGGAAATGAGAGAGCGGTCATAAATCGGACGTTGTTAATTTGTCGCGCATTTCCGATTGTTTTTAAAACTTCTGAGTTGGTTTTGTCTGTGAATAAATCTCGCACTGATTTTCGCGCGATAATAGAAATTTACTGATTACGCTTTTATGATTAATTTTTCTTAATTTTAATTAATTTATGCTAGCAAATTATTTCTAGTTAATTTAGTTATTATTGCAATATGGGCAACTTTTCTTAAACACACTGAATATGATTTTCTCTGGATCAGAGAGCTTATTTCCTGTAACAGCTAAGTTATTTTTATTTAACAACCAAAATTTACCAAGTCAAGGAGATGAGTAATCATGAAATTGGCTGCGAAAAGGTTTCAGAAGGTTAGAGATTATTGCAGGAAAATGTTTACGTTGCTTTCTCAACCATTGCCATGAATAATAAGGGATAAAAATGGAAAAATGTAAGTATTAGGACAGTCAAGGATTTATTTTAGCCTTAAGATGTGCCTGAAGTATGAATTGATAATGGTATGGATGAAGGAAAAAACTTTAGTTGACTTATCATAAATCATATTTCATCCTCCGTAGGATGTAAGAATACTTTCGCCCTGTTTTTCTGCTTTTATCATTTATCCTAATATAATACTGCTTGGAATTGATCTCTTTGCTTAATGGCGGACTGTCGATGGCATTGAATAAAAATATTCCGATCAATTATAGTTTATTATCCGTCGCCAAAGCCGAAGTCTCATGACAATTCATTCTCCCTATAAAATTCAATAAACCCTTTCCGATTTATCCCTACGGATTCCTTCTTCGTACACGCTGGTATTTTTTAGATATGAACTGAACGAGATTTTCAGCGCGAGTAACAAAATCATCCTGACAAAGCTTGCATATCGGCAGCCACATATCTGCGCTTCATTCGAAGTAATATTCACGTTGCAGACATTCATTGAGTATCGGCTCAATTCACGCCGATGCGATGAAACTAGTGATGATGATTTTAGTTGTTAGTTGAGTAGATAGCTTAGCCCACCTTTAGTAATTTGGTGAGTTCATCGCAGGTGACATCGGAGTTTACGCGAAAATGTGAGATAGGAATTTAAAAACAATCGCGAGTCGATTTTCTCAGTCTGGTGCGTCGTGCCCTCACCGATCAATCCCACACGGCATAGGCCCATTAATTGTACAATTGTACCGTGGATATCCATGACTCATGATTCAATGGGCGCGCATATATCAAAAAATATAGTTCAAATTCAAAACATTAGAATGCCTTCATAATAACCTAGCATTAATATAGATACGTATGTGGATAATTTGTAAAATACTTGATATTGTGCTTGAGGGCAACAATTTGCGACCGTTGTCGGTCGTGACGAAATAAATCGAGATTCACGGTCTTAATCCGTATAGGGTAGTTGCGAAAATTCGAACCATGCTGACTTCACTGGCACGAGTACTTATGCATCACTTCCGTACTCCACATCCGTATGGTATTTGTTCCCAATTCGGCTTCCTGTCCCCTCTGTGACCCCGGTCGTTCATTTATCCCCAGCCCAACTCATAACTCTCCCCCGGAACCCATTAGCCACCACTCCCCGCCCAGACAGCGGATTACGTATGCAAGATTTAAAGGGGAGCTTCAAGCCTTCTTGCTAGGTTGGACCCGTCTGAGTGCATTGTGTATATGAATTCGACGGTGTGACGCGGAATGAGGAGTAAACGACATGCTGCTGCTGGGAGGAAAACAATTTTCCAACTGCAGACTTTTTTTATTCAAGCATCCATGCTACGCGGTTCCATAATGGGAAGCCCATTTAGGAAGGAAACTCCCAGGTGGTTCAGGGTGTGGGATATTAGCACGAAAAAAAGTGTGCGAAGTTAGTATTTCAGCTGATTTATTGAACACGCGAATGAAAATGAAGATTAAGTTAGCAAGCTAGATGAGAGAACCTCTGATGAGGGAATGCGAAATCTGATTCGATGGATTCATTTCTACATCTACATCTACTCAACACCCCGCAAGCCGCCACAAAGGCGTGTGGCGGGGGGTGTGAGGACATCACCCGTAATTTAGTAAAAACCGCATGCTAAAACCACAAATTCATACATCCACAAAAAACAGGCAATACATTCATGCAAGAACACTTACACCCCACACACATGCAAACACTCAAACTACCAACTAACATACACATGCACCTGAAAGTATACCTAACAGCTTTGCAGTGTTTAACTTTGTTCCGTCCTGTAAATTCAATGTTTTTAATATTTCTAAAGTGACTTTGGTTCTTACTATTATGATTTCTGATTGGTCGGGGAATGAGTATTTGTACCGATCTGTCCTGGAATCTAACGCCCTTATTTTATCTTTGTGGTCTGATCCACCTAAGTAGTGTGGGGCCATTAATAATTCCTTCAGTGTCATAGTTTAACTCGTTTGTTCTGAACCTTTCTTAAAGTCTAAGTCTCGCTTGTTCTCTCCGCACTTCAAGTGGTTCCCAGCCTAAATCCCCTAAGAGACCTGTCACACTTGTGTTCTTATCATAACAATTTTTAACGAATCTAGCGGATTTTCTCTGGACTTTATCTCATTCTTTTTGCCAAATTTTCTCCCAAGGATCCCAAATATTTATGGCATATTCCAAATGAGGTCTAACTAGAGCAAAATAACACCTCTCTTTAACTTTTTCATTACATTTCCCCACCACCCGTTTTACGAATCCAAGTTTCTTTAAAGCTGATCCTCATATAGTCCTGATATGTGCTCCCCATGAGAGGCGTGGTGTTAGAACAACCCCCAAATATTTAACTTGATTGGCCGTAGTCAGTACTGAACCCTATATTTCATTGTCTATGTCCTGTTCGCCACTCCCTTTGTTCTAAAATTTCAAAACTGCACTTTTGTCTTTTTTAAGAATTAATACTCATTTCTTGCGCCATTCCGAGATTGTGTCTAAATCTCTAGAGGAGGAATTCTCGAGTCTTCATTTCCACTCATGAAGCGAAAGTACTCTGAATCTCCTTTTTCAATAGCAATGGTCATACTCCCAGAGTTCAAAAACCCTTTGGCAGGTTATAGTCTTGAAATTTTATACTTCTTTCAGTATCGAGCGAGCAATATCATTTTATTTATATTCAAGTGTACTCTCTTGGGAAAGCGTAAATGCGCATTTATTATCGATTTGTGTATACACCGTTTAAGATGTGTATACACCGTTTAAGTTAAAATTTTGAAAACGTTTCCTTGAGGTTTGAAGAAACCTCAAGGAAAATCCCATAATTAAACTGCCAGACACTCTATAGTAACCCTTCGAAACAAAGAAAAAAAAGGAATAAAATTTGAAGGCAAATTTTCGGGTGCAAGCCGATTTTGTAGGCAGAGATCAGCTGATTGTTTAAGAATGTGTGTGTCTCACATACATGGATATACAGACAATCTTTTGCTCGCACTCATACATTATACGTATGTGCAAAAGAATCGTCGAGGTGTGGGAAACAAACTCGGGTCTAGGGCCCTGTGCAAACATCGGGCACGCGACTAGACAATTCCGAAACGGAAAACCACGGGTCGATCTTCGAGACACAGTTTTGCCTCCAGCGCACACCACTGCAGTCAGCTGTGTGTCCACCCCATCACCACTCGCTCTCATCACCTCATCCCCACCCTTCCACCGTCTTCCCCCGGCCCGCCATTGCAACCAACACACGCCATCGAACGCTCTGGCGCCCTCGCGTGCTCCCGATCACCTTTGCCGTCACGCATCGGAGCAATGGCGCCCACCCTCCGCCCTCGGAATCGGCCACGCAACGCCATTCGCCTCCCTTTGCATTGCGCCTGGTCGATCCTTGCTTTTGAACACTGCGTTCCTTTTATCAATTTTGCTTATCGGCTCCCGTGTAAATCAAGTTTTGTGATCAATATAAACATGTTGATTCGTGATTGGTTTGGTTTGCAGTCATTTGTGCAGCAGTTGTGTTCCTACTCCTAAGAAAAGAGAGGAACGAAAGGGCCAGCCTTGAACGATAGTGGGTTGGTTTCTTGATCTCGGCTCTGCTCCTGAAGGATTTCCATAAATTAATGCCTTTGTTCACACAATGTGTTTTTCATCTCGATTGCTTAACTGTGTCAAATGAAATAATTGATTTTAAATGCATTTAATTGATGTTATTGATAAAAATGTTGCATAGACGTAAACTCTTCTCGCCGTTTCATGGCGGAGAAGGCATAGTCAAGAGTGTTTAATGTTAGACCAAGGTTTAAGTAACTTACTTTTAAGATTGCTTTTTCAATGTCCCGCAATCCTTATAAATCAAAGTTTTTACAGTAATTTCATAATATCCTTGCTCAACGTCCCTGTCATTAACTCCCTCCTCCTTGTAAAAGCCTCTTTGCCTAGCGCAATTCTTCTCCTTACGTCCCTACTACTTTGACCGTGTTGGTCCAAAACACTGCCGAGATACGTAAACTGTTCTACCTGATCTAGTTTTTTCCCTCCTATTTTAACGGTTAGCTTAGCCTTTTCCTTTCTAGATAATCACATAACCTTTGTTTTATTAATATTGATTCTCATCCCATACCTGTCGCCCTGAATTTCCAATTCACTCAGCAATGCTTGCAACCCCTTGGCTGACTGACAAACTAAAGCTTAGTCATCAGTACAACTACCTGATTTTACGAATTCCCGCTCACTTTCATCCCTACCTCCTGGTTGTGTTCTATATTCCTCTCGATTAATAATCTCATTGCAGCAATGGCATCACGCGTACCTCTCCCCTTCCTAAACCCAAACTGATCATCCCCTAAGTAATCATTTGTCCTACTTTCTATCCTTCGGTTTATTATCCTGAGAACAAATTTAGCTGCGTGGGATATCACACTTATTGTCCTGTAGTCCTCATATGATGTAGCTTTTACCTTTTTCGGAATAGGAACTAAAACTGAACTCAGAAAGGCTTCTGGCCAGATTCCTTCCTCATAGATACTACAAATCAGACCATATTGCCATCCTCAATGGTGTTTTTAACGTTTCACCATCACTTACTGGCCGCCCCACTGGGTTCGGACGCCATTGCAGACGCCTCACTGAGGAACAGACGCTGCGTGGACTACCTTTTGTCTGGCTCCTAACCTTCGACCTATCTGGCATGGGTGACCCTACCAGGAGCAATTATTATTTCTCCCACCAGCACAGGTCTAGGGGTCATCAGAACGCACAAGCCCTTCCACCACGTCAAGGTTGTAGTCCGGATGTGTGTGTGTATAAATAAATAAATAAATAAATATATATATATATATATATACACACACACACATATATGTGTGTGTGTGTATGCACAATCGCCTGTCTAGAAAGTAGCCACTGTTTTCTTTCAGCGTGAGAGTTAGTTGTTGGAACCGAATGGTCGCTGTATCGACGCAAATAATAGTTCTGGAAGCCTCGAGGTGCAGTGATTGGAAGGTCGTGCCGCTTCTCGTTTGTTTACAAAATAGGGAGTGAAAATTAACTGTCAATAGGGTGTCAATTGAAATTCCCACCACATGGTGTGCCCAGAAAGGGACCTCCGCTGTACAAGATACGTAGTAGCCTAACTTATCAGTCGTGTTTTCATGCAAAGGAGTCATAGTATTCTGAGGAAAACCTTCTTAAGATTTCAGTTATCGCGGAACGATATTCACGAACTTTTTCATCAATTCTCAGGTGCAGTTCATTGTTCACCACCGGTCGTCATGGAGATTTGGATTCACTCTTAAACGAATGACCACACTGACGCACAACTCTTGTCACTCATCACGTATGGCCCGTACAGAGCAAATAATTTCCCGATGAATTTCGGCAGTTTTGAAGTTTTTTTTATCAGTAACATCCTTATCGCGGAAACTTCTAATTTGGCGTGAACTTCAGTTGTATTGTTCATTTTGACTTGCTATTGTAAACAAACGACAAACGGCGCGACCTTCCAACCATTGCAGGGCAGTCGAGGCGTACTGATCCGCTGTGTGCGTCAATATAGCGGCCATTCGGCTGCCTCTTCCACTACTTATCACACTTTACGAAAACCGAGGTTACTCTATGGATTACCCTCGGCTATGTATATAAACCATAAACACAGTAATCAACCCGAAGGTCGGTTTGTTAGGTGATGGTAGAGTTCACTCAGTACTTAACCCTATACGGGTCGTGAAATTCACACATCAGGGTAGGCGGGTCAGTTCCTTTCCCTGTGCCGGTTATGGTTTCCCAGGAAGATCTGGTACCCGAAAAATCACATAGCTTGGGTAGAACTGAGGGTGCCCAGAGGGGCTAGGAATATTCTATCCGTCGCCTATTCTATGTTGACTACTACTTATTCTTACCTCTTCATTTAATATTATGGCTACCCCTCGTTGGTTTTCGTCCCCGCTGCTGTATATTATTCTATAATTATCACTCCAGAAATCCCCGCTATCCTTCCATCTCACCTCGCATAGACCTAAAATATCTATATTTCCCCTTTCCATCTCTCGCTTAATATTTTAATCTTCCTGCCCATAAATATACATGTGTGTGTGTGTATATATATATATATGTATATATATATATATATATATATATATATATATATATATATAGGTCGCGGTAGTCCAGGTGGTAGAGTGTTTGACTACTGAACGGAGGAGCCTGGGTTCGATTCCCGGGCAAGGCACCCCGGGAACCTGCAGCTCCAAACAAGCTATGTAATTTTTCGGGAACCAGATCTTCCCGAGAAACCATAACCGGCACATGGAAAGGAACTGGCCCCCCTTACTCGCCCCCGATGTGTGAATTTCACACGCTGTCGGGATTAGCACTGGGTGAACTCTATTATTGCCTACCAAACCGACCTTCTTTTTGATTACGTTTTGATTGTGCTTAAGTTATGTGTATATATAGATAATTATATATATATATATATACACACACACACGAGGGTCATCCGGAAAGTAGTACCCGTTCGTGCCGCATGAAGTGCTGACGACGCGAGTAGCCGCTGGACGAGGTCAGATAGCTTCAGTGGCTTGTCTGCCTTCTCTGAGCCAAGTTGCGTGACGCTAGCATTGCCTGTGTTGTTTCTGTGATTGTTTACAATGTTTAAAAAAATTGAGAACGCCGCCAGTTGTGAAGTGAGGGCAGTGATTAAATTCCTCAATGCAAGAAACGTTCGCCCATGTGATATTCATCGCCAATTAAAGGAGGTGTATGGAGACAATGTAATGGACGAGTCGTCTGTTCGGCGGTGGTGTCGCAACTTCAACATGGGGAGGGGGGAACCACACGACGATGAGCGTTCGGGGAGACCGTCTGTCATTACAGACCAACTGGTGAGCTCAGTTGACGAATTCGTGAGGAACGATCGGCGCGTCACAATTGATGACATCTGTGAGCATTTTCCCAATGTTTCTCGAACAATTGTTCATGAAATTGTTAAACACCATCTGCATTATGCAAAAATTTGTGCAAGATGGGTCCCTCGCGTATCTCAATGAGCTGGCGGCGAAGGACTATGCAGCAGGAATACAGAAACTTGTCACACGTTATGACAAATGCCTTAATTTGCTTGGAGATTATGTTGAGAAGTAGTTTAAAGTATCCTCTTTCAAATAAAATTTTTTATGTTTGTTAATATTTACTTTTGTGTCTTTATTTCACGAACGGGTACTACTTTCCGGATGACCCTCGTATGTGTATATATATATATATATATATCATTTGGACGGCACAAATATAAAAGAAATTCTGTAAACTGTCTTTCCCTACGTCCATCCTCTGCATTTCTCCTTCACTTAAGCTTTATAATTTCGTTATCCCTCACTGTTTTTCCTTGCGGCCAGATCACGCACATGATATATTACATCGTTCGCGTGCGGCTCACCTTTTCACGGCCTTTGGTATTTCCCTCGATGACGGTTGCATCCACCGTATTAAGCTTCATTTTAGGCGGATAGTTGCACGATAGGCATGTTGCAAAACTCTGAGATGGAAACGCTTGTCCGAGATGAAAATTAGGATGGTACCTGTCCTCCGAATTCAATTTGAACTTTTCTCCGTGAGATTTCGGCGAAAACCCTTAATATATATTATATATTAAGGGTTTTCGCCGAAGGATAATACTCTCTTAAGCTATTAGTACCTTAACCTTGTTTGCAAATAAATTCTGAAGGCTAATTAGCTGAAGTTTCCTCCAACACTCGTACGGATGCTATATTTAAATAAAAATGATTACTACTTGACCACCCTATGACGAGTGACCACAGGCTAAAACTGAATAGCGGAAAATCATTTCCCGTAAGTTATGACATAATTGTGTATTTCGGTAATCATTTCGTCTCGGCTGTTGTTGTTCTCTTTTCAATTCATTGTAAAGTTTATTTTTGTTAAATTATGTTGCTTATTTAATATTACTTTCAAATACAGAATATTTTTTAATACCTTCTTCATAAATCAGAAGGACAAGATGCACTTTAATATAGGACGGAATAAACTCGGGCAGTAATGCATTTTCTTACTTGGGTAGTATTTTAGAGGCATATGGATTAGAGCAATAGGAGAAGAATTTTTTAGACCAAGAAATAGTTTAAAATATTAGGGAATTGATGATACGTATTCGAAATAAAGGCATAGGTAAAGATTATTAAAGGCTTTGATCGTACCGCTTCAGGAATCCGGAATGCTTTCTCCAAGGCAAGGGGGTGAGTAAAATTAGAGGGGATTTCGAGTGGAGAAATAAGTTGAGAGAAAATTATGGGCGAAGTCTTAAAAATGGTTTCATAAGTGAGGAAACTGCTGGATGAAATATGTAAAAGACGAAAATATATGTGAGGAGGCATTGGGATGTTGAAGCCAGTAAAAGAAGGAAGAATGGAAGTAAGCGCGTAAGGGAAAGGGCGATAATAGAGCTTTTGATCCCATGAGAGCAAGCGAAATGTCCTTCTTCAGTTCTTCACTATGAATAACCGAAGAAGTAACTGTTATCTAATACACAGTAGGAATTACACGCGATATGTAATTGATAATACCTACGAACATGCCGATGATGTATAGATTATCAATAATAATGCTTAAACATCTTTTGTTTCGCCACCAGTGTAAACATTTTTTGAAGATTTTACTTTAATTTTAATTCTTTGAGGTGAGTACATTCGTTCACTCATTTTCCGCGACTTAAAAGATTAATCACTATTAAAAATGCATTTGTAGTTCTTCCAGATGAATGGCATTCGTATTTCTGAGATTTACGACGGCGGAAGAGCAGCGCCATCCTCGGTATGGGAAATAAAAATCCCGTGATTCATCTCCGTGCTTGAAATCTTTTAGCACAGCCTATAATCTAAATCAAGGGAGAAGCATGATGCTAATTTTGATTTAAATTTTATTCCCTTCCGCGTCTAAAAGATCGCTCTCAACTCCTGAACAATGAATCATCTTTGCATCACGTGCCTCCTAAACTACAGATAAATGTGTTTGTCTTTTGATGGACATAAAGCGATAGCCCCCCCCCTCCTCCAGGTTGTCGACCTGGGGGGGGGGTTATCGCTTGCGACTAAAAAATGTCGACCTCCGTCTCATTCCCTTTTCTTTTTTCGCGACCTTTCCCGCGACCGCTTTTGCACCTGAGTGCTCTTGCGTTTCGTGGCACAAAGTCATGACGACCTCAACCCTGGCTGCTTCGTCCGCGGGGCCTCACCCTTTTGGATACCCTTCCCTTATTCTTCCTTATTTCTTTTCCGGTTCGCTTATTCCACGGACGGATGGCGAGTGATGGGTAAATCCTTTTAAGGGCCGGAGCGCTACCTTGGGAGGGAGCGAAACAACTTAAAAATTTGCTAAGAGAGTTGAAGTTATGGAGGGAGGGGGCCGTGAAGCAGTGGAGCGGTAGGGGCGGAAAGTTAAGGAGTCCGACCGACCCTCGCCCAACAATCGGTCGACGAGGTTTATATATATATATATATATATTTATTTATATGTATATATATATATATTTATTTATATATATATATATATATATATATTTATTTATATATATATATATATATATATATATATATATATATATATATATATATATATATATATATATATATAACTCCGGCAGTAACTTTTGAGTCGATTCATTTGTAGTATATATATATATATAATCGCTCAGCCGAAAAGAAAATCTTACTTTCCCTCAAATGAATCGACTCAAAAGTTACTGCCGGAGTTTAGAAAGGAACCTTGCGAAAATTAGAGCTCCAATGGTGCTATATAATTGATTGAATGGGTGACCTTTGTATTGCTTGGCGTTGAGCTGTCACTATTCGGAGCGGAACACCGCCACGCGCCATCCAGACACCATCGGCACGTTCACGCTCGAAGGACATTCCACTAGAAACGAGATTTATCGTCTCATAAATCGTAGGTGTAAGTATCATATCATTCTTAAAATATGTGGTCTCTCGTTTAGAGATAGGTTTTGGGTGGTCCGTATAAATTATTTGAATCCTGGTTTGCGCTGCATTGTATCTTAGTCTAATTAACTGCTATGACGACGGTAAAAGAACTTACAACCATCTGGACAGAGAAATACCGGCATTCATTTCATGAAATTAACCTGTTCTAAGAAATTGGACATTTCCATCAATCAATTTGGCGTTCTATCCAGTGATTTCGACTTCTTGAATCTCCCGAATCAGTTGACATACACAACGCATTTTACGGCGTAATGGCATTAAAATTTCTGAAGTGTGGCCATTGGACAATTTTGAATCTTTCAGAATCCCCCCTTATAGTGGATATGAGGATAGTTTCCTTGGTATTTGCCTCCTAAAATATTTTAACAGTAATAATATATATTTTTCGTGCTGGGATCTTCCTTCATCTCCTCGCATCTTGCTCACTCCGTCCATCATCCTTCAGGGCGTCACCCTTGCTTGCTTCCTCCGCATCCCTTTTCAAAACGAACCCTCTAACGCCCCTCTCCATATCGCAATGAACCCCATGACTATTCAGCTCCACCCTTACCAAAGGCTTAGGTGCGAAAGGGAATGGCGTTATGCCTCATAAAGAGGAGAGAAAAGCATTAGGTTGATGCGATTATGTGCCTTGAGGCTTCGTTTCCTTCAGTAGATGTCCTTAGTTGACGGGAGTGAGGAGGGGAACTTACGGATGAAAGGATTTCCAGGCCAAGGAGCGCAGCAGCGGGAGGGAGGCGAGGTGGTCGCGGGATGGGATCCCGCTTCGGAGATGATTCCTCGGAAGGGTTTCCGATTGATCTTCCGGGAGTGCGTGCGTAAGGCTCGGGACCAGGTGGTCGGTTGGCCTGGTGACGGCGACGGCGCGAGGAATGCGTTTCTGAAGGTCCTCAAGGGGATTGTAAGGGGAAGAAGGGCCACACGCGAAGGGGTCATTTCCAAGTAAAGTCGGATTTCCGCGCCATAGGTGGGAGACGTCCACAGGTTTACATTGGGAATTAAGTTTTAAACTGTGGTCCGTACGATGGTAGGCTGAAAAATAATGCACACGTGCTTATAGACCAAAAACAAATTACCTTTGGAAGCACTCTTGGTGGAATGTGGAAGTAACATTCCCCTTAACATGCTTGCGCAGGCTTGCGGTCGTTTCTTTCATCCAGTGTATTTAGAGAAACGGAATTATGGAGACGTGTTCTAGTGCAATTTCAACGCGAGTCGAACAGCACGCTGTTATCGAATTTTTCACTGCTAAAAAATTGACCCCTACTGAGATTCGTCGCCAGTTAAAGGCTGTTTATTGTGACGTTGCTCGTGATAGGTCTATTGTTAATCGATGGAGAGTAAAATTTCGTGGTTGCGAACCTGAAAAACCAATAATTATTGATCAAATATTAGTGGACGTGTTTTGGGATGCTCACCGAGTTTACGTGAACGATTTTCTGGAACGACGGGCAACGGTAAGTTCTTCTCAGTATATACAGACTCTAAAACACCTCCGGCGTCGAGTTTGTCGTGTTGAAGGCAGCCTGGCGCCAATAATCTTGCAACATATCACAACAACGCTCGTCCACACACCCCGCGCGCAACTGGAGAGGCTCTGCGAAACCTGACATTTGAACCGATTCCACGCCCTCACTATTCCTCCAATCTTGCGCCTTGCGATTGTTATTTTTCCCTCAACTCGAGAGACACCTCAAGGGTAATCATTACACCTCGGACGATGAGGTGAAGGCAACTTTAAAGTCAAGTGGATTCGGGAAAAGTCGGAAGAGTTTTTCAGTGACGGAATGAAAAACTTGTTACACGTTGGGAGAAACGTGTTCGCCTTAACGGTGACTATGTTGAAATATAAATATAGGATTTTGAAACTTAAGAATTGTACTTAAATGTACTTTTCACCCGATCTTGCTATTTGTTTTTGTTCGCACTCTATAAGCATGTGTGCATCACTTGTCAGCCCTCCCTAGAATGTAATCCCTTTTTCAACTATTGCACGTCGATAGAATGGAAATAAACCAAATCCACCACGTACGACTCCGGCAGTTTGTTTGTGAAAATTTGCTGTGTGTGTGGCGGGCGTCACTAACTTCTCCTTATGCATTTATCCGTTTGACGGGCGCGCATAGTTTTTACCGCGAGTGGGATTGAGATGAATCAATTGCTCGTTAATACGCAATTGCTTTGAAAAGGATTTAAATAGTTCTTTGGATGTGCATTTCACGATTTCAATTACCAACCTTAAAAATAAATCTGAATTTCATTCTAAAAACGGCAAGCGAAGCCCGCTCAAATATCACGGTTTGAATGCTTTCCGCGGAGACCGTTCATAACGCAAGGAAATATAAACGAATTAATTATCCGCCGATTGCACGATCTCAAAAGACATTGGTCCCCGTTGCCAGGCGGCGGCACGGCCTTTGATTTCTGTCGTGGCCTTCCAGCCTCCTATGTTGGCTAATTACCGAGCCATCGGCGTGCGACCGCCCTATGGCCATTGGCGTTCAAATAATTAACGGCCGTCAAAGGAAGGAAATCGTGTCCCCAGTGGGACATGGAGTTCGTGCCCTGCAGGTCAAATAAAAAATGTCCCAATTAAACATTTCCTATTTGCCTTTACCTACATCAAGCTAGACAATGGGTTATACTATTTATTCGCTGTCGTAGCATCATAAAAATGATAGATTTGACGAAAAATCACTATTTTCCTACGTGAGGAAAATCTTATCGCCCCTTCTTTCCTTTTTTATTGTGCTTACACCGGCTACAATGGGTTGCTATGGTGTTTTGCTCTTGCCGCATGCTCATAAGGTCACGGATTTTAATCTTGGGTCACAATTAATTGTATCCATTATTTATAATCCAATGTATTGTTAAGGCATGGTTATTGATTTCCAAAGCCTATAAGTAGATATATTTTAAAGGTAACTGTGTCTTGATAAAGAGTTACAGGCGCACTTGCAAAGAAATCAAGCAGTTTGAGGTCATGGTACTTGCAAGGCCAAGCACGACTCGCCCTACCATTCCACAGTAAAGAATGACCCTTGAGGATCTGAGGGTAAGGTTAGGCTCGTTAGCGTAGGTGTTTAGAAATGGAAATTATTTTGGCTAAATGTGGCACACCCTGCGCCTTATTGGCTACGCCTAGTTAGTCCACAACCTTACCTGGGCAGCGTAATAGCCGAATGGGTAAAACGCTTGGACACTAACTGGAGACCCCTGGCGTAAATTCCATAGTTGCCTCAATGCACCCAAAACAAACACCATCTGTGTTTTATTTGCCGGTATCAGAACTGTCATTTTAACAAATCGGGGGAGACGTTCGGAATGGACCGCCTCTCTAATATTAACCTCTAAATTACTTAATCGTCAACGCGACCTTCGAGTTTGGTTAGGTAAGGTTTCCCTGGTGTTCTCGTAGCCACTCATCTCGCAGCCAATCACCTAATTTTTCCACTTCTTCATTACCACCACTTGGGTAAACGCGAGCAGTTGGTACAAGAACCGTACAAATTGTTCCCTGAAAAAGTGTCATTTTTACTCAGTTGTGAGTAATAATTTTTTATGTCTGTAACAATATTTTTTCTACGAGTCTTGATGTTATCCTCAACGGTGACTTTTAGTAAAGTTCTTCCTAATAATCGTGGAACTTCTGCGATAGAAATTGCACTCCAGAAATTAAGCAACCAGAATACAATCGTTTGATTATTATATTGATAATTGATTTAATTGACAATTATTTCGATGATTTTCCGAGGAATTGGACGGGATCTTTCTCTCGAACTTGATTCGCCTCGGGGATTTCGCAAGACCATTCCGGCTCGCCTATGTCCACCCCTCCTCCCCGCTCCGATCCACCCCGCCCCTTGTTTCTCCACCTCTCTTGCCCACCCCAGCCCTCGCCGATGCGGCTAAGGGCCGGCGAGTCCAAGAGTCTAGAGCCTCAGGGGGGCGCTCCAGACGAGGCTCGCCGCGGTAATGCTTGTCTGCCGCGCGCTCACCTGTTATTCGCAATGAGACCCTCGTCATCCCAACCCCTGGGCGACCGCGGCATCTCTCCCTCCCTCCGTCTCTCCTCCGGGTCGCGAGCGCCCGGTGCATCCGCCCCCAACAAGTTGGTTGTCTCAGGCCCGCGGGCGGAGTGAGCGGGAGGCGCGAGATAGCGCGGACGCCTGGATGCTCTCCTAATTGAAAGAGGAGCTCAGGACTAGAAAATGGAATGCCGAAGAAATTGCTGAGGGTTTTTTTGAATTTTCATAAACATGCACATTTTAAATCCCTTGAATTCGAAAGGAAAGACGGATAAAGACGACTTTCAGTCAAATTTCTGGGCATGAAATTTTATTGTAATATTTCCAATCGTAAATTTATAGGCACTTGGTTGAAAAAATGTAAGTCTGTAAATGTTTTAAAACCTCGTTGATGAAAAATTTTAAAAATTATAATCATCGTAAGATGCTGATACCTATTAGTAATAGTCAAGGGTCTGTAGATTGTTTACACTGATTTACAAATGAAATTTAAAAAAATGAAAAATCATTATTCCTGATAAAATATGCGTTTCACGAGTTTCAAAGTGAGATTTCTGTGGGCTTCATAACCTCCTGTCGCTCACTTGATTCGCCCCTGAATGAAAGACTGTTTACGCTCCAGGCTTTGTACCGGTATGTAATGTATTTATCCGAATAAGCGTCATTCTAGATTCAAGGCAACTTTCGAACGTTCTTAATCGTTCAGTACGTTCCATGATTCCCAAGACCAAACCAATCGTAGGAATTAATAATTCTTTGATTTTTTCATCGCAGAATTCACAATTTTCAGATGTTTTTAGCGCTCTACCCAATTGCAGGCATGTTGGATCGAGTCAGGGATGGAATGCGAGAATCGTAAATGTTTCTCTGCCTCGACTTAAGTCACCACAGGCGATATAAAAATCACGCCCAATGATGCCATGCATGGTCGCGTTCGCGTCTTCATGGCACCGAATACCGTAGTATGATGCAGTACATCCGTGGATTCCGACGCGGGGTGAGAGAGAGAATGCTCTCCTCCCACTTTCAAAGCGGCATGTATTCACTACGGATTCGGCGCGACCGGATTCTACGGATCTAATTTGCACGGCGTCAACATACGGCGGGACGACATTCCCCACGCACACGATTGGGAGATGCGACGCGGCACAGCGGAGCCGACGACCCCTTTGCCCTCCGACACCCCCTTGCGGGAGGGGTCGCCGAAGAGACGTTTTGCCTTCTCGGGAGGTTGGGCGATGAAGGGGCGGAGGGGGGGGCTGTTGGCGCGCGCGCGCCGAAGAGGTCGAGGCCAGGTCCGACCCCCAATCGGAAGGCGACCGTGTTTTGGCAGAGGCAACCGAGCGATTCATGGAAATCTGTTCAAAAGTCAAAAAAAAACCTTTATCCACTCCTCATTTATTCCCTCACTTCGGTGCGGTATTCGGTGCGATGACCCGATGGAACGGTGTGGATTCGGGAGGTACGCACTTACTTGGCTGCCGGGGGGGGGGGGGGGGGGGAGATTTGATTTACTCCTTAGGTGTATTTTTTTGGCGATGTTTTCCGCGCTCCCCTTGTGCTCTCTCTATCAAAATATCACGCGCATGCCTGCGTCCTGAGGACCCGGGCCGTGAGTTTTTTTTGCTCGGGCAAAGCTCGTTAAGTTGCGCCAGTCCCTTCCACCGGCCACCCCCCTGCTTCCGGACACGCCCGCTTCAAGGAGAGCGCTCACTCCCGGTGCGATGTTTAGTAAAGATCTCAGGCGATTGAATGGGGGGACCAGAAACTACAAATAAAATGAAGCCATCGGAGAGGGAAATTCGTTGATTCATTGCTTCTCGCGGAGGCATGATGTTCACCTGTCTGCTTAATTTGCTTTTTTACGGTCGGTTTTGTAATCCAAGCATAAAATTTCCTTTTTTCCACCTCGCGATTGGCTGTCATTATTGTAATGCTGTCGCATATTTGTGTCTGCAGTGTTTTTGACTTTGTACTAATGTTCAAGGTAAGATCCATCACATTTTTAAAAGGAAAAGGATTGAGGTGTACCATGGTACCGTTGTATAGTGTATGTCCATTCAAAACCTACCGGTAGAATACAAGCATTAATAGGGTGTAGGAAGGTGATCTGAATCCTCTTGTTCCGCTTGCACGTTGATACTCGTCTGAAACACCATTCTTCGCCACATCTCATAGCTAAGTTGTTGTTTGAAAAAGTATATTCAGATTGTTTATTATTTTTGGGACGTGGTAGTGCAGTGGGTAGAGCGCTGTATTACTGACCGGAGACTCGGGTACGATTCTTGGACACGCTTCTGGGCACCCTCAGCTCCTTCCAAGCTACACGATTTTTCGCGAGTCAGATCTTCCTGGGAAACCATAACCGGCACAGGGAAAGTAACTGCCTCCCCCTTCCCTGGTGTATGAATTCCACACGCCGTATACGGCTTAGTACTGGGTGACCTGTACCCTCACGTGTCAAACCAAACATAAGGTTGATAGCGATGGTTATTCAGTTATTTATTGCAACTTTAAGGCTAATTAGAAGTTGAACATTGAACATTGAAGGCTTCTAGTTCAGGCAGCGAGAATAATTAAATCACTATGCGAAGTGATTTATTTTCATTATGCACGGTAAAAATTTTAAATAAGGCTAGGTATAAAATCACAGAAACTTTGTCACGAGGAGAAGGATTTCTACAGTTAATAATGATCTGTTCTTGGAGCAGGTAAGGATCAACTGTAGAACTACGAATTGAACCAAAATTCAATTCAAGCATCGAATAAAAATTTCCGTGACAATCGCGGCTGTCGATTCGCGAAAAGTACAGGGTTCGTCCGGAAAATAAGTGTACTAAGCTCAGGAAAAAAAATTTATTACACTTTTACATATCTTAAGCTAATATTACTCAAAATAGGACCCTTGTGAGTCGATACACTTGTTCCAGCGGCGTTCCCATTCGTGGAACGCTCCCGCGAAGGCATCATCGGGAACCTCTCGAAGACTCGTCGTCGACGTCTTCTCTGCCCTCCACGAACATCTTGTACCACCGAAAGATCATGTTTCTGGACATGGCTGACTCCCCGTAAGCCTGGTTAATCATACCGACAGTTTCGGTAGACGATTTCCCAAGCTTTACCGCAAATTTGATGGAATAACGCTGCTCCAAAAACTTCGGCATCGCGTTCCGTGACGTGGGTCGAGCGTGGAGGTTCGCGTTAACAGAGCTCCTCACTACACCACAGCTCAGAGCCGACTGCCTTTTTCAGCGTCGCTTGCCAACATACCCCCCTCCAATCGCAGCCCGTCAGAGCGGTGCTGGGCGCGCCTGGAGCGGCGGGAAAAAATCAGTAGTCAGTACACTTATTTTCCGGACGAACCCTGTATTATTTCACCCCCATTAGCGTAAAATCTGTGGGAAAATTAACAGAAATTGAAATATTTTCAAGTCAACGTTGAGATTACTGATTTTATTTTTATTTTCTCGGAATATATCTATTCCGCTCTTTACTTACTACATGTATTTGGAAGTCTTCCGGTAAATAAATGTCAAACGTAGTCCTTCGTAAATTTTAAACTCTTAATACGGACAAAGAATTGCAAGAGTCAACTCCGTCATCTGTGAACTTGAAGACTACTTGTCGCCGGGAATAATTCTTGACAGGGATTAAGAATTGATGAATGCCTCCTCTCCCTTTAATTCCTCCCTATCTCTTTAAGGCGACCTTTTCCATTTCTGATGGACCCTCTACTGTCCCTTGGGTGGCTTGCCTGGGTTCGCGTATTGATAAATAGCCATGGGGATCAACCTGGTTATTGCATAGATATCCCAATGGTTTGGGCATTGATTTGAGTCACGTCATGCGACGTGATCCCCCTCCTTGCCACGCACCGACGGTGTTAATTGAATCGCGATTATCCCACGCCATAACCGCAGCGGTCCGACGGAGGCTAATAACTACTGCTACTGATTCGCATTTGAGTTAGGGGCAGCGATGCATTGATTTTTCATTTGCCAATTGCTTGCATACGTATTGAGACATTGAAATTTATTAAATAAATTAGCCGTGCTATGCTGACTTTTCTCTCAATTAAATTTCCATGTTGATTGTGTGAACCTATTTTATTAAGTACACATTCTATTGTATTAATCAGCAGAAAATGGTTTCTTTCACTTTAACAGCAAATAAAAAAAGCTTTGAAAGTTAAATATGCTTTCACAACTCGGTGATTAAGATGAAATTAAAAAATAATGACAGCCTTTCATTTTCTGTTGGACTAAGCCAAAATTTCATGTAAATCAATTATCAGAATTTTTCCACCAAACATTTAGTTTTTCTATGCCTGATTCAGTGAGAAACTGGAGAATATTAAGCGAGAGGTGGAGAAGGGAAATATAAGTAGTTTAGATCTATACGAGCTGAGATGGAAGGATAGCGGGGATTACTGGAGTGATAATTATATAATAATATGCAGCGGCGGGGACGAGAGCCAACGAGGGGTTGCCATAGTATTAAATGAAGAGGTAGGAAGAAGCGTAGTCAACATAGAGCAGGTAACGGATAGATTATTACTAGTAGACTAGCAGAACCGACGAACTTAGTTATTATTCAGGTATACATGCCACCGAGCAACCATACGGAGGAAGAGGTCGATAGGATATACGATCAGTTTAGAGGGACATAATCGCGTGTATTCCTGCAGGGAAATATTTGATAGTGATGTGTGTGTGTATATATATATATATATATATATATATATATATATATATATATAGTCCAGTCGGGTAGAGCGTTGGACTGCTGACCGGATGATCCCGGGTTCGATTCCCGGGCAAGGCACTCTGGGCACCTGCAGCGCAACCCAACCTATGTGATTTTTTGGGTACCAGGTCTACCTGGGAAACCATAACCGGCACAGGGAAAGGAACTATCCCCCCAACCCTGATGTGTGAATTTCACACGCGGTCGGACTTAGTCGGGTTTACTCAAACTACACCTACCAAACCGACCTTCGGGTTGATTACTGTGTTTATGGTATGGTTTATATATATAATTTTTTTTGACGGTACAATAGAACACAAATAAAATAGTAACACTAAAAAGGATTTCCAAATCCCTCGCTCACCAGAACGACACCTCCACCTATGCCACTCTCACCAAAAACGCAACACAAACTTTCCAAACCAAAATTTGGTCTTTTCTCCTCCACTCCGGGCCAGAGGAAGGCCTCATCTCCCAAGACGTACCCCTACTTCCATTCTCAAACCCCAGAACACCCCAGTTTTATCTCCTCCAAAAAATACACAAGCCCCAAATCCCCTGTCGTCCTATAGCTTCCAGTTACAATTCTCCCAACGGAAGAATCTCCGCATTCTTGACCACCACCTACTTGTACTTTCCTTGCCCTCCTTCACGAAAGACTCATACCACTTCCTCAACCGTCTAAATTCTGTCTCTATTCCCACTAGACCCAACCTACTTATGGCCACCATCGACGTCACCTCGCTTTATACCTCTATTCCCCATGCAGAAGGCTTATCCTCCCTCCGGCATTATCTTTCTCTACGCCCCCTACCCCAGCGCCCCTCGACGGAATTTCTCCTCAATCTTGCCACTTTCGTCCTGACTAAAAATGCATTCTCTCTCCAAAATTGTTTTTACCTACAGACCAAAGGCACAGTGATTGGAACGAGGATGGCACCTTCATACGCCAATCTCTTCCTGGGTCATCTCGAAGAGACACTTTTTTCCTTTCACAGCAACCTTTCCAACCTCTTTTCTGGGTCTGCCACATAGACGACATTTTATTCTCTGAACACATGGCTCTGAGTCTCACAATAATTTCTTATCCGTCTAAAATTCATCTTTCACTGTTAAATTCACCTCTTCCATTTCAGACTCCACCATCACCTTTCTTGACACAGACATCTCACTTCAAAACAGCAAATTCACCACTTGGGTACACATCAAAGCCACTAACCATCAGCAATACCTACACTACACAAGCTGTCATCCTCAACACACCAATCGCTCGATTCCTAACTCTGTCTCTAACCGCGGACACCGAATTTGCAACACCACAGCCACTCTCAACAAATACCTTGACAATCTACATCTTGCACTCCTCAAACGCGGTTAGCCAGAAAAGCTCCTATAAAATAAAATCCACCGCTCCACCCGACCAAACACACCACATAAAAACAAGCCCACATCTGACGCAGGACTCAACCTTTGCACCACCTATTTCCCCGGATCACACAGACTGAAAACCTTCCTTTAAGAATTGTTTCCTATTTTACATGACAATGACGCGACCTCATCCTTACTACCCCAATGCCCATCTATCGCATACAGACGACCCGCCAATCTCAAAAAAATTCTGAGATCCACCAACCTTTTGACGCCCCCCCGCGACAAATTTCCAACTATTTCCCCTACTTGCAACCGCCCCCGATTTAAACTTGTCTACTTATTAGATCTACTCCCCACTCCCCACATCCCCTCATTGCCCCCTCACCTCGTTCCCACTCTAATTGCCTCTCAAAAACATTATTTATCTTTTGTCATGCAAACATTGCACTTCCTTTTACAAAGACAAATGCATTACCTCCTTATCCATTCGAATGAACAATCACCGGTACTCCTGCAATTCTGCCTCGCTCTCTTCTCTTCCTATCCCTTCACAGGCAAATTCCCACAACCTTTCATTCGACCAGTGTTTTGCTCTTAATATCCTAGAATCCCTACCCCGGTTTGTTTGGATAAATCCTATGGAGGCAGGAAAAGTGGATGAAGGGGGTATTAACCGGCAGTGGGATGTCGAAGACTGAAATAGAGGGGAGAATGTTAGGCAAACGAGGAAAGGGAAGGAACAGGATAGGGATGTTGGACAGGATGAAGGATGGAAGAAAGTACTCAGAGATGAAGAGGGACCTGATATAGAGTAGGATACTGGATTTTGTACTTTGTTAGGAATCATCAAATATTTATTTAGTAGCTGTGTCCATCCAAAAACCTACCTAAAGCAATAGATTACCTAATAATAAATAATATATATATATATGTATACATGTGTGTGTGTGTGTGTGTATATATATATATATATATATATATATATATATATATATATATATATATACACACACAAGGCTGAGTTCAATTGCACAGCGTCCATTGCCAACACTTCAATTTTGCTCACTTGTTCTAGTGTTTGCTACTCGCTCATGGAAATCGTACATACTTCCTAGGCAAAATATTCATTTTCTTTGCTCGATTTTATACTTTGACCGAAGAGCTTATGTTTTATATATAATCTCTATGGGTGTTTCTCTTCTCATGCAAGAGTTTTCCACAAAATTTCTTTTTACTTTAGTTTTATTAGATTGAAATTTTAGTTCTTTACGTCTTAACCATTATTCTATCTCTCTCTTTCCTCTGGGTTGGATTACTAAGATGAATCTTCTTTATGCGCTTTTGAATGCGATGCTTTTGCTATGATTCCTAGCACATTAATTTCCAGACATTTTTTTCAAGAATTTATGATTTTTAATTCAACTGCAGTGGAAGGAAAAGTAAGTGAAATCGATGGCCAATTATTTTTCAAGTCTTGTTTATTTAACTAATATGATTTGCTCCTTCGAACTTAATGCTATATAACAACGTTTATTAAAAACGGCTTTTGTTGTAAATGTTGTGTCGCTCATAAAATGTCTTGGATCAGCGCGATGTGAGATTACTCTGAACCGATTAGGGTCGTCTATCCGATGTGAATTAACGCAACAGTGGACTCTTTCATGGTGATCGTTTCCCTTGATTTTGTTTTGTTACCGTCGTCTGAAGATGTTGGAAGTATACGTTGGTGTCACTCCATTATGAAGCAGTGATGAGTGTCACATTTGGACTTGTGATTTGAAGGCAATTAAAATAATGCTGATCCCTAAGTGTGGCCATACCCTAACGAAATGCACCTTTAGGAAGCTGTCGTGTTGGAGACTACCGGAACTCTTAAATCGTTTCGGTTTAAATCTTTTGTTCTTATGGATGTTTGGATATTTTTTGACTTCGTGATTTTTCACAATGTGGTTCCGGATGGAAACAAAACGCCCGCCGATGCAATGGACAAAGCCCGAGCTGCGAGCCGCGTCAAACACGCATTCGCTGCCCCTCCCTTTCCTCTGTCAGCGACCACGCCTCGCCACCCGTCCCCTCCTTCCCTCTTGCCCCCCTTCACCCTAGACAAGTCCCCCGCCCTCCCAGGCTCGCATTTGCATTTCCACTCCCTCCTCAAGCGAGCGACAGCGCGAGACACTGGGGGGGAGGGTGAAGGTTTGTCTTCCCTTCCCCTTCATCCCGCCTTCGCCCCCTCCTCCAGGACTGCTCCCGCGCGCCCTCCTCGGGATACGGGGTCTTTGTGTGGGATGGGGGGGAAAGGGGACGCGACCTTTGGGTGTAATACGCGGTACATAATCGGGGTCAACTAAGCGTTGTACATATATTTCAGGTGTTTTGTGTTTATTCGATCAGCCATTAACGGTAATGAATTACTATTAAAACATTAAAGATTTTTTCTAGGGTGTGATGGAAAGTGAAAAAATGGTTAAACCTTATTGCGGTAAATTGCGTAGCCAGCAAAATTTATTAATTAGCAACCGTTTTAAATGCTCTTGTCAAACTGTAGATAATGGCGAAGAGATTGTCGCGAAATTGACTCATTGAAATTTATTTTAAATTAGTCTGATAAACATAGAAAATTCATGAAATTTCGTCCTCGGGTATTTAAAAGGATACATTTTCTCCTTAAATATTATAGAATACATTTCACCCTTTATATGCATTGGTAGGGGTGGAGCGTGTCTCGTGCATCCGCCCCCGGCAACCGCCGTCCAACTCCCCTTCCCTCCCTCCTCCCCACCCGGCCGCTAATGCACGCATTCCCCTCACTCATTCAAGAGCGGCTTCGTGCCCGCCCCCCCCCTCGCCCGGTCGCCTCCCCCCCTCTCCGACTCCCCGCCCGCCGCGATCGCGTGGGTGAAGTGTCGTTGCGGCGGGGAGAGTTAGCGCGGGCGGAAACCGCGACCCTCCCGCCTGCTGTTGCATACATTTCCCTCCCCTCTCCACGATTTCAATTTATATTTCCCGCCGGATTCCCCCGCGGTGACGACGACGCCGTGCCCTTCCTTCCAACTCCCTCTCCCTCCCTCTCTCCCTCCCCCTCCCACTATTCCCGTAAACCCCCCCCCACCGGTGCAGTACCTCAGCGGAGACGCGACAGATGCTTGGAATCCATGGAAAACGAGACAAAAGCCGGGCGATTGAAAAATGGAAGAAATATGGAAGGAAAACCTTTGATTGCTAAAAATCAGCACCAACGACGGTAATAAGAGGAGAATAACGACAGGGATAAATACACGAAGTTAGAAATTATTTCAAATGAGACGAAAGAAAAGAGGGCCAGCGACGCCTTGATAGCTACGTTATTCCACGACGAAGTTCCAAAACATACCACCCGCCCTCTCCTTTCCTCTTCCCAGAACCAATCATATGAAGTGGGACGAGGTGCTCGGAGCAAATATTGAATCTCGAAGTCTCCTTTGCTGTTTTATCCAGATGACTTCCGCATTAGTGGACCGCGAATTTTTTTATCGATTCATGGTTGAGAAAGATCCAATTGAATTGGATATTTCTTAACCATGGATGGAGAAGCGATTTCCAAAATTTCATTTTCATCTTAAAGTTAAACTTTGGGAAGTGATTGTTATTTGTGCTTCAATCTATCTGACCACGGCTTTCACCCAATGTTAACTATCGTATTCTGCGATCATCCCTTGCTCCTCCTGACATCCTCGTTTATTTGTTTAGCCGTGGGATTTGCAGGGCTTGCCCGTGATGCTGTTTCTGAAAATGTCGAAGCCTCCACATCGCTCAATCCATCTGGTTCTTTCTCAACGTTGCTGTGTTTCTTCTTTCGGCCATGGACCCTTTTTACACCACACTTCCTCACACTATCCAACCCCTCGTTTTATCCGTTCCATTTGTTTTCAGGGTCTCCTTAGGACTTCCTGTTTGAAAGTCTTAATTCTGTGGTACTAGTGTGCTAGGGTCATTTCTTTTCCTAAGTTACGAAAACGACCTACCGAATAATTAACATCCCGAGGTAAGACTCTTTGCCGATCATTGCATTTTCTACAGATGGTAGAGCATGTAAATGACCTACCTATGGCCTTGGTAAGTGGGTTACAAAAATAATACGGCCATCAATGCAAGCAAGAGTAAGCATATAACTTTTTCAAATTGAAAAGAAGGTACAACAAGATATATATATACTCTCTTTTGATACAGAACCCTATGTAGTAGTCATTGTAAATATTAAGCCATTTACTTAACTAGAGATCTTGGGTGGGGAATTCAAGTAGGCCTTGTGACGCGTTAAGTTTTTAAAGTGCTTCATTAGTAAATGAGGACCTTAAAAAAAGGGGCGTAGCCACAAAAGAAAAAGTATTTAAGACCCTGGTTAACCCTATTCTGGAATACTCGTCCATGGTATGTGACCCGAATGAGGCGGGACAAATTAAATAGATAGAAAAAGTGCAGCGAAAGGCAGCGAGATAAATGTCCTCGGAAGGTGCAAAAGGTCAGATTGCGAAACGGAAATGTTGGGCATCGTGAGATGGAAGAGTTTTGAAAATAGAAGAAAAATGAGCAGGTTAGGTGCGCCGCACAGAATAGTCAAACATGACGAAGTGTAGGAAGAATAATGGATGGAGATATAAAAACCAAGTTTGAAGGGTAAACATGACCACAGTTTATAACAAAATAAGAACACCAAAAATAAATAAGAAAACTATTCATTTTTAAACAAAAGTATTGATGAATGGAACCAGCTTCCTGGAGGGTTTTTTGAGCCCTTTCCATCAAATTTTAGGAGTTTTAGGATTAGGTGTAAAGCAGCCTCGGGACAAAGGACTGGGTAATAAACGTCATTTGTCGGTGATTATTATATTATTTTATTCTTTAAAATATTGTTCCATACGTTATGTGGACGGCGTGAGAAGTTAGAATGTCAAAGTGAGTGATGTCTTATCGGTGCGTGATATTTGACGGGACGGGGTGTGATGTAGAACAGTGCGTGATTTTTGACGAAGTGTGATGCTAAACGGTGCGCGTCTGTGTATGGTGTGAACCTGGGCCATGGGGTGCAGGTGCGGTACGGAATTTCAAGAATATTTAAGTGCAATTGTTTTTAAATGTATATTGTTCCATTTGTTGTATATGAAGCAAAATTTTCTGTGATTCTTATTCTTCTTTCAAATAAGTCCCTCTGGTGCATCACTAAACCGTGGCCACCGGGCCATTTGCCTAACTGAAACCAAATGTATCAATAATAATGATACATGTATGATATATATATATATATATATGTATATATATATATATATATATATATCATATATATATATATATATATATATATATATGTGTATATATATATCATATATATATGTATGTATATATATATATATATATATATATATATATATATATATATATATATACGCCGTTTCTTCCTTTCCTGCCCTCTTCCGTAAGAATGTTTTGCCGGGAATGAGCGAGGAATGGTTGGCACAATTTGGAAGCTACAGTATTATATATATATATATATATATATATATATATATATATATATATATATAAAATATATAGAAGAGGGCAGGAAAGGAAGAAACGGCGTGATAAAAACGGAAGGATGAGGACTAAAATTACTTGCATTGCAAGGAAATACTTTTTTGCTGCTTTTTTGAGATCACTAAAGGAGAGCGAAGCATTCAAAAATAAACTAAATGCCTGTTCTAGATCTGGTGGCATCGGAGACAGCGCACTCTGTATTTCAAAATTTCCTTTTTTGGAGGAACGTGGTAAATATTCTTACCACCCCCTTCCGCCCTACTTGAGTGCGAGCCTTGCACTGCAAAGAGTTGCCTTTGAAAATTCTTTACATCAAGGATTTTATCGCCATAACTTAATATAATCAATGGCTATCACATTAATTTTTTTAAATCTTGATAACAATTCATTTTTAATCTCAAAATTAAATTTGTCATTCCTAACAGGAAATGGAGATCATTGAATATTCTGAATATCCCATTCCACAGCAGATATACACCATATCTTATGGTAGGCATTTATAATGTCCACTGTTCGCTCAACGCGCACACATTGGGAATCGCTCCGAGAAATATTCATTCAATACAAAGCATTATTTATCCAGTTAGTTATTCACATTCAATATGATATTGCGATTCTATGAACTATCCGTGCTCATTTGTTCCCTATATACCACTATCATCAAGTATTCGGCATTTTCATCCAAGTTGTGCTTATATAGCAGAGAATTAGAATCCTATTTGGGTTAAAGAGACCGAACCTCGAACCCTAAGGCCCTGCCAACTCAAGGTGTATTTCTGTTGGGATTTCTTCCCTCGATCCGATTTTTTCTGAATATTTTACAATATTTCTTGATATAAAATTCCATTCCATGATAATGTCCCTTTTCGTATGAAGAAAATACCTAAAACATTATTTTCTCCGGTGTTGAACTTTTTCCTTCTTGATAATTTCTGTTCTATGTAATCTAACGTAGACCTCAGAGAATCCGCAGATCCTGCCGCGTCGAAAGGGATATTGATTCGTTAATATCTGTCCTGTTTATTTTTCGTCTCTTATTGTGCAAAAGTCTAAAATCAATTCCGCCATCCATAAGATTCAAAAGCCTCTTTTCCTCCTCACACATTTGCTCTCGCTTTACCTCTCCACATTACTTCTATGGTTTTCTATTCCCCTCAGTTCAGTCACTCAGTCAACTATTTCTTTTTGTAACATTCCTTTCTCTTTCTTAGTTAAGGCTCTCTTCACACCGTTCTCACGACTATTCGAAACTTCGCTTTGAGTAACAACAGCACTTTCAAACTGTTATAGTGGAGTGGTCAGGCGAAAGAATTGAAAAACGTCCTCTTTTTCATGATTCAGAATCGCTCCTTAATGAGAGGATATAGACGTAAATATTCGCGTGGCATGCAGACGCCGGTTGTAAGTTTTCCACCTTTATTATAGTTTCACACCTTAGCACACAAATAAATGTCTGTCTCTCTATGCAACGATCTCTTTCCCCTTCTCCCGAACCGCAGGGCGTGGCAAAGGTGTAAATGAATGATTGCACTGATCGAAACAAGTTGAGATAGTCTGAAACAAATATTGTAATAAAAAAATAATCTAGTTTTTTTATTCAACAGCATTGTTTGCCTCGTTTGAATCAGTTTTAATTAGCGTAATTGTCTGAATGCAGCAGACGTGAGTTCTTGCAAAAGTTTTGTTTATCGTGAGATGAGATGTCGAGGAAGTGGCAACCGTGCTTTGCTCCATCCCCCTCGCCCACGTCTCTCCCCGCACCCCCCCCTCCCCCCCGTCGCCCGGAGGCGCCCCGACCAGCAACGCCAATCCATTGCACTCGAGCGTCCGAGTGCTCAAGAGGCCATTAGCTCCGTCCCGTGCGTGCCCTTCCGCCACCCCCTCCCCTCTTCTTATTCCTCCACCCGATCTTATCGATGTCCGCTGTCGCCCTCTCCCCCCACCCACCCCCCCCAGCACCACCTCTTTTATATTAAAGAAGCTCCCCCGCTGTTGTTTTTCTGCGCTCTCCCCATTACCGCGTGTCTCCTCCAGTCCTTTGCCCTCAACCCTCTCCCGCCCTCCTCCTCCTCTCCCGAGCCGCAATCGCGTCCTGTGTGCATCCGCCGTTTGATTTGCATTCCCTCCCTCTTTCTCTCCCCCTCCTCTTCCCCCCTTCCCTACGTCCCCACCCCCGTCCACTGCTTTCGCCCTCAGGAATGGCAACTAATCGGCCGTCCCTTTGTCAACGGGGATGAGTTAAGCCGTTTCTATTGCGCGTAATTGCGGAAGTGCGTCTGGTAACACTCGTAGGCCCGTCCATTCGGGCCGGGAAGATGTGGGCGGGATAAATTGCTTCTTCTCATTGCCCGGGAACATGAATTTCACACAGAGATGAACTTTAAATTTTAAAATGACATTCTGTCGAGGAGCATTGTGATGACCAATATGTTTCTTCCGTTTTAATTCCTAAATCCCCTTTAAATAAATTGGAAAATTGTTAAGACAGCCTGAATTCAAATTTTTATTCTTAAGCCTACAGGTGAAAATTGAAAGTTTGAATATCTGTCTACCACACCACCAAAATGGCCTTATTACTGTTCTATCAGGCTAAATATTTAACTATTGTTCTTTGTATTTGTATGTATGTATTGTACTATATGTTTCGTTCAACTGATGTTAAATTATGCCTTGTTTCACTAGTTTAGAAGCAGTTTCACTCCATAGGTTTCAAAACCTAATGTAACCTGTATTCTGCTCCAAGGGACTTTGCTCCCAGAGCAATAAAAATTGTTAAAAAAGAAAAAAAAAATGTGTTTATATTATTTCCTAATTTATGTGAAATAAGTTATATTTCTTTGGAAAGAATTTTTCAAAGAATTTTAGAAAATGATTATAACTATAAGAAAAATTATTAATTCTTGCAAAAATCAACGCATGATAATTTGTGTGAAAATATTCTTATGCTTCTTACGTATAAGTTACCTAAATCTTCAAATCATGAACTTCATCTCGTGATAATGTCACGCTTAAACTCTGCAAAACAATTATTGATGATTAAGCATTCCCCGGCATACTTGATGTGACTGATCTAAATCATTCTTTCAATTTATTTGCAGGTACTTGGAGAGGAGAGTTTTCAAAGACGGCCACTGAGTGGTCCACAGAGTGAGTGAGCGCCTTCCAGTGAGTAAGAGGTTAATTTATATTTTCCGTGGCTATGCAAGCCTGACGAATTCACGTTCTCAACCTTCTCATGAATACTAAATTAACCTCAAAATTTATTTAATTTATTTATTCATTTATTTTTATGTCTGGGTCGCGGTAGCCG
Source organism: Hetaerina americana (assembly GCF_022747635.1). NCBI lineage: Eukaryota > Metazoa > Arthropoda > Insecta > Odonata > Calopterygidae > Hetaerina > Hetaerina americana. The sequence goes on from NW_027286415.1 coordinate 725,874, forward strand.
AGGGGTAGCGCGTTGGCCCAATAACCCGGGTCCCGGGTTCATTTCGTGGGCAAGCTTCTCTGAGCACCTGCAGCTCCACCCAAGACTTTACGGGTAATATATCTTCCTTGGAAACCATAACCGGCAAAGGAAAAGGAACTGGCCCCCCTAACTTGATGTGTGAATTTCACACGCCTTCGGCCTTAGCACTCAGTGAACTCTACCATCACCTACCAAACCGACATTCGGATTGATTACTGTGTCATTGGTTATGGATATATACACACATATATATATATATATATATATATATAACGATTGTACGGAAAAACTCACACGAGCGGGACAATAATGGGCTGACACAATATAACACAAATAGAATAGAATAGCAACATTTAAAAGGACACTCACACGGTAAATTGTTCGAGCTTTCGGCCCTCTCAGAGGCCTTCTTCATGAGAGTCTCTCTTGAAGAAGACCTCTGAGAGGGCCGAAAGCTCGAACAATTTACCGTGTGAGTGTCCTTTTAAATATTGCTATTCTATTCTATTTGTTATATTGTGTCAGCCCATTATATATATATATATATATATATATATATATATATATATATATATATATATATATATATACCTAGATTATATTCTGGTTAGACACAAGTTTAGGAACAGTATGATAAATTCACACAGCTTCATGGGAGTGGATGCGGACTATAACCACAATTTAGTTGTTATGACATGTAGCCTCCGTTTCAAAAAGATAAGGCAGGGGCGGCGAGTTAGAAAATGGAATGTGAAAGCATTAAATGGTTTGATAAGGAAGGATTACCAACAGGCGGTAGAGGAAATCATGAAGGGTGGTAAAGAGCTAAGTACGATCGAAGAAAAATGGGAAATTATCAAGAAAGGGTTATCAAAAGCCGCAAAAGACACTATTGGAACCGGTAACCCTAAAAGGACTAGGACACCATGGATCACGGATGAGATGATTACAAAGATGGATGAGCGGCGAAAATGGAAGAATTTAAATACAGAGTTAGGCAAAATGAAGTACAAAGAATTAAACAATCCATTGAGGTGGGCAGCAAATGGAGCAAAGGAAGCATGGTGGAAGACGCAGTGCGAGGATATTGGAAAGTCTGCTGAGGGAGGGAAAAATTGGTGCACTGTACAGCAAAGTTAAGTCTTTCTCGGGGAGTAAGAAAGGGAGATTTATTCTAACAGTTAGAGATAAGACGGGTAAGGTAATAGTTGACGCAGGAGAGTTCCAAAAGAGATGGAAGGAATATATAGAAGAACTGAAAAGTAAAGAACTTAGGCCAACAAAGTTAGACATAGAAAAGGAACATGACGTAGAGGAAGATAGCTTAGGTCCAGGAATACTAGACAATGTAATAGAAATAGATAGAAAGGGCATTAAGGGAGATGAAACTAAACAAGGCCGAAGGGGTGGATAACATTCCTACGGAACTATTGAAATGTTTAGGAAAATGTGGGAGGAAGAGGCTATATGGGCTGATTCGTAGTATTTATGAGGAAGGAATCTGGCCGGAAGATTTTGTGAGATCAGTTTTAGTTCCTATTCCGAAAAAGCTAAAGGCTGCATCATGTGAGGATTACAGGACGATAAGTTTGATATCCCACGCAGCTAAAGTTTTTCTCAGGATCATAAACAAAAGGATAGAGATTAGGGCAAATGATTAATTAGGGGATGATCAGTTTGGGTTTAGGAAGGGGAGAGGTACGCGTGATGCCATTGCAGTAATGATGTTATTAATCGAGAGGAATATAGAACACAACCAGGAGGTAGGGATGAAAGTGGGCGGGAATTAGTAAAATCAGTAAGGTTTGCTGATGACCAAGCTTTAGTTTGTCAGTCAGCCAAGGGGTTGCTGAGTGAATTAAAAATTCAGTGCGACAGGTATGGGATGAAAATCAATATTAATAAAACAAAGGTTATGCGATTTTCCAGAAAGAAAAGGGCTAAGCTAAACATTAAAATAGGATGGCAAAAACAAGAGCAGGTAGAACAGTTTACGTGTCTCGGTAGTGTTTTGGACCAACACGGTCAAAGTAGTAGGGACGTAAGGAGAAGAATTGCGCTAGGCAAAGAGGCTTTCATAAGGAGGAGGGAGTTGATGACAGGGACGTTGAGTAAGGATATTAAGAAAAGACTTTGATTTATAGCGTACGGCGTGAAAACGTCGTCATTGAAACAGGAGGATAGACGTTTACTGGAGGCTTGTGTTTGTTGGGAGAAATCCTATGGAGGCAGGAAAAGTGGATGAAGGGGGTATTACCCGGCAGTGGGAAGTTGTAGACTGTAATAGAGGGGAGAATGTTGGGCAAACGAGGAAAGGGAAGGAACAGGCTAGGGTTGTTGAACAGGATGAAGGGAGGAGGGAAGTTCTCAGAGTTGAAGAGAGACTTGATGTAGAGTAGGTTGCATTGTGTTTTGTTAGGAGTCACAAAATATTTATTTGGTGGTCATGTCCATCCAAAACCTTAACCTGTAGATTACTTTATTATGATATATATCAAAGATTCCCACAGCACTAGGTTTTTTTGCTCCCTTATTAACACAGTTTATTGTGAATTCAGCTGTTAGGGCATCAACGCTCAAAGTGGAAAAGAATTACATCGGGCCTTAGTATTTTGCTTTTTTTTAAACTTTGACTGAGATAGCGAAAATGCCTGTTGGTAGCACGTGAATATTTTCGTGTTTTTAGCGTTAGCATTAGCATGAAATTCGAGGAGGAAGCGTTTTCGATGGTTTCCGGGCGGCTGCGAGGACATGTGACTCCAGGTCACGTTAAGTGATGTAGACAAAGTTAGGAAGATTAGTGAGCATAGAACCGGTGAGAGGTGGAGCATTTTCATTAGAGATTAAAATCAACGGAATTGGTTGCTATTAAGATCCTTGTACCCTCGCCAAACTGAACAACGCGATCACTTCTCTACCTTATGCTCCTAGAAACAGCATACCCTATAGAAAAATGTAGAGAACATGTGTTCGATAGCGCTGCACTGTAATCAGTCATTGTTTATTACTCGCACTCCAAGGAGTCACGAACGCGCACTGCCCTTCTACTCCTGCCCGCTGCCCTTAGTTCACACTCTCTCTCGAAGCTGCTCTCTAAAGGTCCCGTTGAAGAAGTGAGGTGCGACATTTCAATTGCTGCCCTTAGGGATTTGTGCTTTAGATCTGTTGTTGCGGGGACTGTGCGGGCATCAATGGACTCCGGAGGTAATGCTGTGGGTCCCCTCTCTCCACCACCCGTCCCTTGGCGTGTTTCTGCTTCGGTTCGATGCCCGGCTAAGTGGTTTCCCTCCTCCAGTATCGTGAGTCGGGTGATCCGGATGAGACGGATGGATTTTTTCCCGCTCTCTCCATCTTCGTGCGGTGCGGGTAGGACAGTTGATTGAAACAATTTCACCCTTTCGAGTCTTTTTCCTGGTAGACGGAGATTAGATTCCGATTTATTTGTGTTAACTTCATTTGCACCTTGCTAGATTTTACCTGGTCTAATACTTCCGAAATGTACTGAAGTTTAATAATCTAAAAACTTAATTCGTCTGCCGAAACGCAAATGTAAATGCTCATAATTAATCCAAATCATGCGTTGGCACTAGTTTTCTTTACTTATAACAGCATTCTTTTGTTTTTTTTTCGTTTTGCTCATTTTAAAATATATTCTACATGATCAGGCGATTTACGGAATCCTCTGCCGACGTAATTTATTTCTCCTCAATCTATTTATTTTATTCTTTTTTTTAATATTTAATGGAGAATCTCTCGGATTGATACGATAGTAATACGAAATTTGGTGTAGCCGCTGAAAATAATTGATGACTTGGTTTGAAAAGAAGCATTTCATGAAGCAATAGATTTCTTATTCACTGCCATAGAATTGTTTTGCCTTCACAAATAAGTGATTTCATTCCCTCCTGGCCCAACCGCAAGGCGCGCATTTAAAATGCAACAACTTTAAAGAGGAGACGGAGTGGAACGGGAACAGTTTACCCTTGATTTCCACTCCTTTAATTTATTTCGAAATTTTGAACTACTGATGATATGTAATGAAAGTCCCGCCTTAACAGACAAGAATCTGCTCGTACTTGCTGGGCTCATGGTTGTTTGAATTTTACCAACGAAAACAATGAGTGATGGTATTGTTACTGACCATAATGTGGTCGTGTATGAAGGCAGCCATGACCATAGAAATTTCCATCAACCCAACAATCAATGGGTGAGTTTAACTATCATGACTTGCTTAATCTGATGATTGACTATTTCATTATTTGTTTCAATATTTCTAATTAATCATAGGAGGCGTGTTTGAAGTAAGTTATTCTTGCTGATCAAGTGAATGAGGTTTAGCCAAAGGATTGGGGGTCTTTGCGAAACTGGAATAAAATCTCCGAATCCTCTTCCGGATTATTGACGTTCAGATTGTTAATATATTTGATTTTGGGACAAACTTTGTAAATTTCATGCTACTTAAACATTTATAGTCTAGCCAATTCGAGGCGTCGGTACTCCGATCTCCAGAAAGCAATTGTTAATTGCACCCCGGACCCACTGATTCCCGTCCCAGATCCATTTCGCCTCCGCTCCATCTGCCCACTCTTCTTTCCCTTTTTTAGCCCATCCCATGCCCACACATTCCGTTAAGCCGCGACTGCGTCCTCCTCCAATCGCCTCCGACCCCCGTCTCTCTCTCTCTCTGTCCATCCACTGCCGACATGCGGCGGCGTTGTCCGTCCGAACCCTGAGGAGGCCCTGGTGTACCCTCTCAACCCCCCGGGTGCCTCCTCTCCTCGACCCCCCTCCGCTCCTTTCCGCCCTCAAAAATCCCTCCACTCTCCCCTCGTTCCCAACCCTTCAATTCCCGTCGGTCGTGGGAACGGAAACCGATGCTTCCGCCCATTATTTCCGCCCCAAGTCCTTCTCCGAGTACATAACGATCCAGTCGCCCCGCCGATGTTTTTTCTCCAACCTTCTTACCGAAAGAAGGTGACTTCTTATCTCGGTGAGCGGGTCGACGTTTTTCGGTTATCCAGCCTCTTCTGAAACGTCTTCCTCGATATTGAAATGCCCCACGAGCGATTGGAACTCGATTTAGCTCACAAAAAAGAGGATTAATCAGCTATCCGTATATGCTGGCCGGATGTATCTTGTCTAAACACGCTTCAGTTAGCTCCTGAATTTCGGCCAGAAAGACGTTGACTTTTGGCCGTCTGCCCCTCGTTATGTCAGCCAGCACAGTTTTGGCATATGATATGTAACATTTGGTCCTAATCTGTGAAAAAATAACATTTGCTTTTGAGAAAATATCCGAAATGTTAGCATATGTCATTCAATTACAGCAGCTGAACCTGTTTTGTGGGAGATGGTTCAGAATTTTTCAATCTGTAATTCTGACTTTGACATTTTTTGAGGTGTGGCTCGAGCAATTCGCGCTACCACCGCCCGGGGCTCTTCATCGTACGTCTGGCCGACCGTCGCACCTACCATCCACGCAAGACCCAGTTGTGCGGCTCCGGCTTTTCCTGTCATTGCTATCACAAGCATACATCTTAATCCAGTATTTCAGTTACACTAATTCTGTGACGTATGATTATTCTCAGTAATAAACGAACTTCCCTTTCACTGCTTCCATCCCCCCTGTAACGCCAAAGATTTAATTTGGATCCGCGGGTCCATTTGGCTTTTTCCTTCAAAGGCTATATGCATAAATGAATAGTATGAACATATTTGACTGTGCCACCGAAAGATTGAAAGTGACAACTCCCGTGAACTGTTGTGTATGCATTCGATCTATTCATGGTAATGTTTAGAGCCATAGCAGCAGTTTATTGAGCTAGCGAGGTTTATACTGTTATAAATTTTCGATAGTTTATCGAACTGTCAGGAAAATTTTGCGTTGCCTTTCATGACCTAAATGCTTAATGAAATAGAGGGATAATATTTGTCTCCTTGATATAGAGGGGAGAGGGATATGAAGGATTCGCAAATGAGGGTAGGATAGGAATAGGATGGGGATGTTGGGTGGAATGAAGGGAAGAAGGAAGCATTTTAAATTAAAGAGGCACTCATGGTTGTTTTGGATGTCAAGTTGCGTTTTGTTAAGAGAGGCAAGTCCCTGTATCGTGTGGTAGCTTGTGTCCATTCAAAACTTGGGTTAACTGGTAGATTACCTAAACACACATACATACATTCACACGAGGTATTTATTGATCATTGTAAGAAGGTGGGTTTTGGTACTCCGTCTCGAAAGCCTTCCCTTCGTCGGTCTCAGACCACCTTCGCGCAAATACACATCAAATCGATTCAAAGCATTAATATTATCCATAGCTTAATACTACCTCGAAACTTTCATCGACCATTTATTTACTGGCCTTTGCTTGTTTGTCGCCGGTACGCGCACTGTGCTCAGCTGTCCGTCTAAATATGCTATTTTCACAAAAACAGTAAAAAACTGCATGCCACAAAACGTAGCGCCCATGTTTGGTAAAAATTCCAAACCGAAATATACTAAATATACCACATACCAATGTATATTCTTTTCTGGCCCTTCATAATACCACTGTGTTCATAGTTAGGCCATCTCATTCGTACGGTGAGAAATTCGAGAATGTCACAGGTATAGAATAAAAGAATTAACGTATATTATCGGGATTTCAACCAGGGTCCCTCAATATACAGCTGCCGAAGCTTCCTCTTGACTGGAGAAAGCTGTCGGCCGGAAATAAATATATATTACTGGTCCTGTGCTGACCCGACAAATGATTTATGTCACTGCAATTTTCAAATTGTGCGTGCGCCAATGTGCGTTTGACTTCGCTAAAGTAACCCACTCTCGCGGTATTCTCTTTTAATTGTGCCTAATACCCAATTTACATCACGATATGCATAATCTTAAGGGATAAAAATTAAATATAGCTCTGAAAGCGTGTTGCCTATTGGTTTGGAACCTAAGTAGCCAATTCCACGTACTTTTTATATTTAATTAGGGTTACCTTTAAAACTCCTGAGAATTCTATCATTATTCTATATTCGTAGAAAAATGCCCTCTAGTTCCATATCTGGGCGTGGAGAAGACATCAGTTCTTGAATCCCGAGATAGGTTGAATACCGATCCCCAAGCCTTCCCTTCCCAATTGCTTAATTCCTCGCGCACCCTAAAACACGTATCTCTCTCCCTTTGCATGCTTCTTTTCTTGGCCTTTCTTGTAGCATTCAACTTCTGTTGCGTCCCTAACAAATCCATTATGACTCAAGGTGTGCCAAATCACATCTTTTGATGGGATATCACTGAAAGAAATAATAAAGGTCCCGTCCGAAATTGAACATTTAAAGAGTCCAGTTTCCGTTGATATCTCAAGTGATGGGTTTTGGGCCTTAGAAAAACAATCACAAAAGCAAACGATTTAGGTTCGGCGTGAAATTGATTCTTTAGAATTCAGTTTCCGTTCACACCTCCTGTGGCAGCTGAGAGCGTCTCAGTGGAATGAATAATTCAGGTTTCGGGGCCGAAATTCACCCTTTAGAATTCAGTTTCAGTCCGCATCCCCGGTCACTCAACTCGTGGGTTGGATCTGGGGAAGGAGCCAAGGGAGACCTCTCCGCCCGCGCGTAATCCCCCCTTTCCCCTGCAGCCGTCCGCTCGCTCCTTCCCCTTTCCCCCCGCGGGGAAGCCGACGCGACGACCGGGGGGGGAGGGGCTAGAGCGTACAAATCCGAAGGAGAGAGATTACAAAGTGCACGCTCGGAGCCTCTCCTCCCCCTCCGCCGCATTTCGCCCGATTGCCCGCGGAGTGCCAAGAGCAGCCGTCCAACTCCAACCCCCCCCCATCCATCTACCTCCAAGGGGATCTCTAAACGCGTCCCTTCGCCCACCCCTTTCTCTTTTCCGCCGAGGGAGACGAGTTGGGCGCCGATCCGCCAGGAAGGATGTGGGGGGAGTGACTTTTCAAGGGCCGCCGAAGCGCCTTAGTGGTTTATTCAGAGTTTCTGGGCTCAAACGATTAGTACCCTTCGCGATCACTCGATTTCCCGACGGCATTTAATGGCATTCTCCCTCCCTTTCTCCTTCTTAATTCATGGCTGATCAACCTCGTCGACTATCCCACGTTTTCCTTCCATCTCGCCTTGGGATCTCCGACCAAAGGAGAGGAGGGTGGGTCGAGTTGCGGCCCCTCAATTGAGTTGTCTGGAACTTCTCAAACTCCCGCTTGCCTCCGGCCACTCCCCCTCCCCGCCCTCCACCCACAGCACCCCCCGCACCTCCCGCTATTAAAGCAATCGAGGGCGCTCGCATGTGCCACCGCGAAGTGATCTCCCTTTCCGCTCAACTTTAACCTTTTACGGTTCATTCAAGTGGGCTCGACTGCTTTTTTTGCATACCTGAGGCAAAATGCGGTTCCGTGATGGGAGGAGATCGCAGTGGTGGCGGTGGGGGGGCTCCATCGTGTTCACTCCTTGAATGCGATGCTTTTTCGTCAACGTGAGCTTTGCTCTCCCGGTTGATAAGGCGGAAACGGGAATGTGCTTTCAGTGAACTTCCCATTCTGCCCTTAATAAATTTGCAATCAACATACAATAAGAGATGCTAGAAGTAAGGCCTAGGAAATGTTTGGTGTGTGCTAACCCAGTTTACCTGTATTTCGAAATTCATTGTTCCCTATGAATGGAAAATAAACGGCAAGAGAAGTAACCACTCGTCTTTTCTCAGCAAATTGTCTTGAGAAATGAAATCGTGTTTGCATTCCATACCGAACCCCTTTCTTGTGGTTTACGTATTGATATTCTTTTTCCTAATTGGTTTCACCATAATACAACTTCCTGTGAAATTTTCGCTTTTATAGTTACTCTCTCTGAAATCGATCAATAACCTGTGTACATCTTTGATGTAGCCTTGTTTTCTGCTTTCTATCTGCATATTTGAATAATATAAGGGCAATTGGTATGAACTCATTCCTCCGGATACTCTGAATTCATTAGGCGATACTATTTTAAACTTTACACAATGAACCGACTACAGCTCCCCATCGTCACCGTTGATAAAATCCACTAAACTTGGTTTGACACAGTTCTCAATTCAAATCCGCCATCGGACTAACCCTTCGCCTCTTTTTCACCTTTATTTCGTTTCTTTAACGTCTGTCCTCTTACTTTTTTCACACGCCTCGTCCCCGGAGTATTACTTTTTCTATCTTCCCTTGCACTTTTTCTTCCAAAACCGTATTTCTGCAATATATTTCCAATGATTTTTACTTTTCTTATTTTTATAGTTTTCATTTTATATATTTATTTCTGCTCCTACCTTATTTATGGTCATGTCGTTCGTTATTTGAATCGTGCATTTAAAATTTAAAATTTACCTTTTTATTCATTTTACTAAGGGCTCCAATTTTTTCTGATGCTGTCACTCTCCATGTTTTACTACCAAAGGTTGGCATGCTTCAGATGTGGCGATCTTTTGACGTAGCTCTTGATCGATTCATAGCTTGTGTTGCTGGCTGCCAATTGACTTCTCATCGAGAGCATTCTTTGCCTGGGCTAAATTACTAATGATTTTTCCTCTGACTTCTTCTTCCTTCGTTACTGGCTGTGAAGACAATATTTTTTTTAGTTTTGACAGCCTTGACGGAATCGAATCAAAACTCGAAAATTCTGAACCTAAAATTTCTCCTAAGAAAACCGAAGTTTTCCTCTTCATCGTCTTCTCTTTGTCAAAATAGTTCCTAAGCAATAGTAATTCCCCTCAGAGCAGATCGTCCACCCTCGGCCCTCCGTCGATTGGCTAGGGGGCGTGCTATTTCTCCTGTCGTGCGGGGACAGCACCCCGAAGGGTCGGTGGCGGTCGGAGGGTGAATGTTTGCCCGTGACAATGTTCCGAGTTTTCGCTCGAGAGCACCGGCCCGCGACGGCAAAGTTCATGGAATCGTTAGCGCGCCGACGAACGGAGAAACTCAAATAAGGGATTTCTTCCGCCGTTTCTTTTCTCTTGAAGGAGGGCGCGATTTCCATATTCCCGCTTGCCTCGTCAGAATTTGGATGTTTCGTTTTCATACAAATTTCCATATCGCTGAAATTCATCGGGATGCAAATTGCAGCATTATATTTCATATGCCGAAATATTGTTTTTATACATGCTTAAAACTACGTTTTGTTTTTCTTGCTATCAGTATCACAAAACATCCTCGGGCGTTTGCTGGGATGTAGTCTCGTAAATTGTTTGATACTACGAACATGATGTTTACTGCGCATAGTAATCCGTATTCATTGTAAATTTTACTTATACAGGTATGATTCTTTCATTTTTAAAGAAGAATTCTATGACATTCATGCTTTGTCATCGTGCTTTAGCAATGTCGCCTTTACAATCATAGACGCATAATTTTCTAGACGTTCTCCGGTGTATTTCTTTGCATTAAGGTGGTTATAAAGTGAATACCGATGCGTATATGAATCGAAGATAGGTTTCCCGACAAGCCTATGATTGACTGCCTTGCTTAAGGAAACCAATTACTTGTTCAAGTGTAAAAGAGAAACATATAAAAAATAGTCTTAGAAAAACATTTAACATACGTGATATTACCTTTGAGTTTCGTGTCGTGCTGAGCGGTGAGTAGTAGTGCAACAGTGCCATGTCTTTGGATTCATCTTTGACCTGCCTTTGACAGGTAGTCCACTTTATACTAATATTGATAATCGCTCGTTATTGACTAATTGAAGGCTTTTGTTATCCTATCTCTCGCCCAAAAATCCCATAATGGCGTCTCAACGTTCATGCCGTGGACTTACGAAATGATGGAGTAGCGGAAGTTCGGGTTGCAACTCCAAATTTACAGCTCGTAGGTTCGCCACACGATGGGGCGTGAACACGACAGTGCGACCCGCGGATGCGACCCGCTCTGCTCATCCCCTCCACCCCCTTCCCATTTGCGAGATCTCGCACCCTACCCTTCCAGCTCCCCGGAATATCGACATTCGCCACCTGGGTCCCTGCCTCGAGGTATCCTCCGCCTTGAGGCATAGACCCGTCGCTGCTCGGGCCTTCCTTCCTTTCGAATCTAGTATTTTCCCTCCCTCCCGGATTTCCGCCTTCTTTAGGGTATTCTTTCAATCTTTTCTTTTCATCTCTCCCCATCGAATCACCCCGAACACTACTTAAACATGCGCGCCCTCGGAGAGTGTTTTTAAGGAGTAAGATCAACAACCATTATTATTATTTTTTTCCTCCTGAAGTTTCCCGTGCGTTCTTCCAGTTTTTATTTTTAACCTCGCCGTCCGTCGGTGGAGCTTCTTCTTTTCCCATCTCCAGATTTCATTCCGGTCTTTATTTACAGTTTCTCTTTCCCCCCCCTTCCTCCCCTCTCTTCCGCGAGCTCTCTTAAGCCCCCGCGATTATTTTTTTTGCCGGTCGCATCAAGCACGCGGTCTCTTCACTTTGTGAGGGTCATCCTCTCCCCATTCGCGGTGTATCGGCGTTGGCTCGCTTTCCGCCTTCGGCCCTGAATGCACGTGTATCGCCCTCCCTCCCTTCCGCCGGCTGCTGCCACGGCGTCCAGTCGGGCGCCTTCGACCTCTCTCTATGTTGATGATGTTTTTTTCAAAGTGTTGCGAACGGCGATTTATGGCGCGCCGATTTCATTCGCCCAATTCCAGGGATTAAGCGCTCTCCTTTGGAGACTTCTATATCCTGAGAAGGCGGGATTAACCGCCAAACGTGCGAGCATTTCTCAGCTTTTATTTACCTTACACAAATTTCGAGACCAGACTTCACCTGCTAGATCTCCTCAAATAATTTTTTTCAAAGCTCGGAAATAGAATTTTGGTAAATGCGTCATCACTTTCCATGTTAAACCCTCCGCCGACCCGATGGAGTCGGTTCTGCGCATAAGTGAATGTGCACAGCGATGGCGCTCGCGGAAATTTATTTTAGAAGTTTATCCCAAATTATTCGGACAATTGTGCTTTTTTTCTCATTGAAACCCGTTTTCCTACATCCATGCAAAACTGCAGCATTCTTCAATAATTTATATTTTCGATCGAAAGAGCCCAAACAGAGGGAGTTATTTGCAAGACAGTTATATTTTATATCACGAATTTCGTAAATTATGATATATTTGGAAGGGTGAAATTCAGTTATTCTGATTTTTAACATTCTAGGCGTCTGGGTGAATGCTTCTGAAGAAAGACTTTTCGGTGTGAATTTTTAAAAATATATTTAGTTTTAATTATGCGGTTTGAACTCAGGAAAACTAATCATGAACCGGAGGTGAGACGTAGTTAGATAGAGAGTGAGTTGGTACCCCTTGAAAATCAAAGTGAAGTAATTTCACGGTGCCAAAGGTATTCGTATTGACAGGGGAAGCTATTGAAAATGAATAATATAGCAAAAGTCAGTTGTCACTGAATATCGACTTGCCCACTTTGGTACCCATATTTTAGGTTAAGTTCACGTTTGTATCCGATTAATGAGGCCAGAAGGGATAGGCTGGTGTGTAACTTGCCAGGTCGCAAATCTAGAGACCAAGGTTCGAGCTCCGCCTCGGATATGAGTTTTCTATGGCCTGTGATGTTTCTACCCGTGAACATCCCTTGGGACAAGACTTCTGGGGATCCAATTAGCAGATGGACCAGAAAGAGACCGAATGCGGGGTGAGGGACAGTGTTTTCATGGAATTCATGTTCAATATCCAGAACTGTCACGATCAACCTTTTGGATGGAAACACCAGTCGCCTTACATGGCCAATTTTTATGGTTCACTTATATTGAAGGCTTCCTCTGACCAGAATCGATTTGAATGGTAATGAAATCACGGAAATAAAACAGTTTTTCTCTGAGAATTGACCTGATTTTGAGAGCGGGCTGGAAAACCGTCAATTTTGGACGGCCGGAATTGATTATTGATTCAAGGTGATATGGAATAGTCGAGAAAAGTGAACAAGTGTTGTATGCGTAGATACTGCTTCAATTAAAATTCATTCATCGAAAACCAGCACTCTTAATGGAAGCAAGAAATCACGCTGGAAAGAGCAGGTCTAGACATACAGGGTTCGTCCGGAAAATAAGTGTACTGAGCTCAGGAAAAAAAAATTATTACACTTTTACATATCTTAAGCTAGTATTCCTCAAAATAGGACCCTTGTGAGTCGATACACTTGTTCCAGCGGCGTTCCCATTCCTGGAACGCTCCCGCGAAGGCATCATCGGGAACCTCTCGAAGACACGTCGTCACGGCCTCTTTGACGGCGTCCTAAGTCCCGTATCCCGTTCCTTTCAAACTCCTCTTTATCTTCGGGAACAGAAAGAAGTCCGGTGGTGCCAAGTCCGGGCTGTAGGGCGGGTGCGGCAGCGTTGTCACGCCGTGCTTGGCCAAGAAGTCCGACACGACAAGCGCGGTGTGAGACGGCGCATTGTCGTGATGCAGCCGCCAGATGTTTTTGATCGCTAGCCGGACGCGGGCGACTCGTTTTCGAAGTCCGTCGAGCACTTGGACGTAAAATGCAGCATTTACAGTTTGTCGTTCAGGTACAAATTCGTAGTGGACGACTCCCCTTTTGTCAAAAAAGACAATGAGCATCGCCTTGATCCGAGATTTGCTCATGCGAGCTTTCTTTTGACGGGGTGATGATGGGGTGTGCCACTCCGCACTTTGTCTCTTCGACTCCGGGTTGTACTCAAAGATCCACGTCTCGTCACCCGCAACAACGTTCTCTAAAAAATGTGGATCATTTTTGCAGTGATCCGCAAGTTGTGTCGCGATTTCCAAACGATTGAGTCTTTGATCATCACTGAGCACTTTCGGCACCAACTTTGCACAAATTTTTCGCATCTGTAATTGGTGCCTAATAATCTCGTGCACTATTGTTTTTGGCACATTACACTGCTCTGCTATCATCCGAACACTAAGACGACGATCAGAGTTCAGTACATCGCGAACTTTTCGCACATTTTCGTCGGTGAGTGTCGTTGGTAGGCGTCCAGGCCGTGGTTCGTCGTCGACCTCTTCTCTGCCCTCCACGAACATCTTGTGCCACCGAAAGATCATGTTTCTGGACATGGCTGACTCCCCGTAAGCCTGGTTAATCATACCGACAGTTTCGGTAGACGATTTCCCAAGCTTTACCGCAAATTTGATGGAATAACGCCGCTCCAAAAACTTCGGCATCGCGTTCCGTGACGTGGGTCGAGCGTGGAGGTTCGCGTTAACAAAGCTCCTCACTACACCACAGCTCAGAGCCGACTGCCTTTTTCAGCGTCGCTTGCCAACATACCCCCCTCCAATCGCAGCCCGTCAGAGCGGTGCTGAGCGCGCCTAGAGCGGCGGGAAAAAATCAGTACACTTATTTTCCGGACGAACCCTGTACGTACATTAAATGAACGCAATTGGTCAAAGTCTACAAAACCAGCCAAATAAAATAAAAATGTATATCTCGTGCATCGTCTAAGGTTAAAAAAATGAAAATTCCTCAACGTTGACCCCCGGAATTGATGACCGTAAAGACACGTATCTCCGTCTCCAAATTACGTGGATGAATTTCCCGGAACGAGGTTGTCTTTACGAGTGGGCCTCGTTTAGCGCCTCGCGAGAGATGAGGGTTTTCCCACGGTCGGGAAGAGTGGGGGAGGGATGGGATCGGAGGTAGAATAAGGGGAGGAGGCTGGGGTGGGTGGGATAAAGGGTCAAGTTTTGTAGGGTCAGCGGCCCTTTGACTCCGGGTTACGTCCGCAGGGAAATGAGAATTCGGGGAAGGGCACGTGTCACTGGGCGGGTACTCGAGGAGGACTCGGCGGGCGCCGAGGAGCGAGGGGGCCATCCGTTTAGATTACAGGGGCGTCGGCGGTGGAGTCATCCCCATCCCTTCACATTCCCCCTTTCGCCCGCTCACTCGGCCTGCCCGGCTTCATAAACAACGGCGACCGGGGGATATTTGGATTGCCCGTCACCCAATGACTCACTTACATGTTACACCCGGTATTGAGGTAAATGCATAAGTATGCCGTTGATTTTCATCTTCTCCCCACCCCTGATATTCCAGCTGTCTCCGCTTGAGGACTGTACTTGCAAGAATCGTGCGCTATGGTCACTCGCATCCACGCATGACTCGTTCACAAAGACCACTGTACTTCGCCTCTCTTATATCAGTTATATTGTGATGAATTCGTAACTTTCACGAACTGCCAATAGTCACGAGGAACTTTTACAATTATAAGACGGACTATACTGGCAAAAAATTAACCAAGGAAGTTTGAGGAGGATTCTAAACGGTATACATATGTAATTACTAGCTGAGGCATCCACTCTCTATCTTTTCAAAGAAATATTGAAATAATTCATTCGAGGCATTGATGAAGCGTGGATAGAAGCTACGGCAATTACATGCTGCGGGTAACGCGCTGGAAGAGACGTCTAAGCAAGCATTTTTTTGCCTAGTGCATTCACCTCGACTGATAACATCTACTTATTTCTCAAGCATCTATCGTGAGTAGAATTTCAGATTCATTTTTCGGAAAAAAAATTATTTTCCGGGATACATACGACTATTATGTTGAATCAACGCATATATCTCTTGCTCAAAGTACTATCTCCAAATATTTTCCTCGGTTTTCAAAATTCGTGGATTCTCTGTGGCTCATTCAAACATTTTTAAAGAGTGCTTTTGCATTCAGCCTGCGCTTGGAAACGCCCGGCAAGGCTATTCATACATGTGTTACCGCACAGCGACGGCGAACCCACGCTGGCGCATGTCACGGACGTGACTGGTTGAAACTCGACAACCATTTTCTGTCGGCAAGCGACGATCCTGTGGGAAATAATGCAGCAGTTTCCGATGTGAGTTTTTTCTGGTTTTTAGGCGCGTTTACAGCTGGATGAGATTGAGTGTGTATTATTTTCTATCTCGTGTTCCCCGCTTTCATCCTCGTCAGGCTTGATTTATCTTTTTCTCTGCTCCTCCCTCTCTCTTTAAGAAAAATAGAAATAACCATAAGGCACGCCAACTATATGCGCGCTCCATCAAACATCAGAGGTGCTCCTTGACGTCCTTCATGGTCCACCAATCACCGCGCGTAAAAGTCAACCATTTCGGCTCCATTCAGCGATGTTCTTAGGGAAGACCTGTCTTTGACCAAATATTCCAGCGGAGAATCTCAAAAGAAAAATAAGCCAAGATTCAGATGGTTACTCTCCTAATAAATAGATAAGGGCGACGATTATTTAAACCTAAGTAGAGATTTAAATATTGGTATATTTTGGATTGAAACCGGAAATGACCAGATTAAATTTTTATTTTTAGGAAAAGCCAATGACGAGTAATATATTTCTTTTCCAACGATACACTTAGTTGCGTATCTGATGAGCCCCACGGCGGCTCAAAGTTCATCGCTGTACGCGAGGCCCGGAGAATCGTTCGCCGCTTACACAGGGGCCCCCGCGATTAATTGAGTTATTACCTTTTCTTCGGGGCGGCCTTAAATTCGACCACGGCCGACATCCATCTCCATCCACCCTTCTCACCCTGGATCCTCGCACACCCGAGCAGCAGGCCTTCCCCACACCCCCTTCCCAGCATCTATCCCGGAGGCTTAAGCCCCCCCCCCCCAACCACCTCTCTCTCGGGGTAGAGGGTTGGGTAACCCTCAGATAGGCCCGCCCCAATCCCTCAACCTCCCTTTCCAGCTTTTCCCGAGTGTTCCAGCCGAGCATTGGCCGTAAAATTGGTAGGCGCTGGTTTCTCCCTCGCGTCGCTACACCGCCCCCATTGATGGAATTAAGATTTGCTCAATGGACCCACCCCTTGGCCAGATTCTCCTTCCCCCTCTCTCCCCTCCGCCCCCTTCTCCCGCACACCCCCTGGCGCCTCGCTCAGCACTCATTTTACCAATTTTCGGCGCCCACACCACCACGCACGCACACCCTTTTCTCGACTCTCCGACAGGTACTTGGGGTATATCACTGTCAGACTGATTTCCTTCCTCTCACGATACGTAGTGGCTTCGCTGCAGGCACGAGTATCTTCCCCCTCTTCGTTCCTGCAATGTTGACAAGCATCTGGAAAAAAATGTGCCGGGGTCCTTTTAGGGGAGCGCTTCGTAAAAGCAAGCAAGCCAGAGAATGGAGAGAGAGAGAGTTGCCACGAAGCTCAAACGATTGAGTGCTCCGGGAAGCGAGACGGTAGGTAACCCGAAGAGAGCGGCACATTATGGCTCCATTTACTTACATAACGACGAGTGTTGTTTGGGATGCTGTTTGAATCGGCCAGAGCAGAAGCATCTCCTCCCCATTTCATGCTCTATACCCCTCCGATCTTTTTCTGTTTACTAGATCAGAACTTTTGCGACGCTCGCTTTTCCCGAGGGGCATTTAGCTGCGTCTTGGGGTGCTATCCTTCTTAGCAGGAGTACGCCGTTCATATAGAGATTTAATCGACGATTATTTGAAAAACCTAAACACACCAAATTTAAGTTGATCTCCATCCGTACAATATCTATGAATTCCGTTGATATCCGAATTTTCTCGCTGAAAACCCATCACTTTAGCTTCCCTTATATTTCAATGAAAAATGTTTATCGAAATCACAAGATAACTTATGAATGTTATTTTGTCCTTGAGCATCTATTTAATGTATTTGTTTTCTGCAATCCAAGTACATCTAGTCCAAACTCATTGATCTCTAATATGGCATTGTGGCAGCGTGTCTTAAGACCCTGACCATCGATTATGGAATTTTAAAGTGCCTGCATTTATTTAATGTGAATACAAAAGAGGTTCAGCTCACGACACTTAATTCATCGAGTCTAAGACCCATTTCTTTCCAGAGCGTCTACAATAAAAACAAAAACGCACCAAACGATCCTCCAAACCCAACCGGGGAACACATGAGCGATCTTACACTAACCAAGCATGAATAGTACATCTGCTCCGTAGTATCAAAGCACCCAAGGCACCTGGTCCGGAAGAAATACCTGCTAGAATATTACAGGAATTAGCTGAAGACATTGCCCCGTTTTTACATATTGTTTTTCTAAAATCGATAGAAGAAGGCTCAGTGCTTCGCGACTGGAAGCTAGCCCATATATCTCCCGTCTATTAAGGCGGCGATAGGGATAAACCAACCAATTACCGACCCATTTCTTTAACATCGATCTCTTGTAAAATATTGGAACACATTATTGTCACTAACATTTTGAGATTTCTTGATGGTCGGAAAATACTAATCCACAACCAGCACGGATTTAGGAAATGCAGACCTTGCGAAACACAACTTGGTCTCTTCATTCACGATATACTTAGATCGGGAGAAAACAACACACAAGTCGATTCAGTATTCCTGGATTTCAAAAAAGCCTTCGACAAAGTCCCACACAATAAACTGTTACACAAACTTAAATACTATTGAATCATTGAGAAAATAATTAATTGGATTAGAGACTTCTTGCCAAATCGCAAACAAATAGTAGTCATAGATGGGTTGTGCTCAACGGATAGAGATGTAACTTCGGGCGTCCCCCAGGGAAGTGTAATAGGGCCTCTTCTTCTCTTAATATACATTAATGGCTTACTAAGCTCACACATTATTGGCAATCTCAGACTATTTGCTGGCGACACGGTAATATAGAATGAAATAAGGATCCAACTAGACCGCGAGCTACTCTCTAGAGACTTAGACAATATCCTAGAATGGTGCATTAAATGGGGATTAACACTTAATATAGATAAATGCGCAGTTTTGAAATATTGGAACAAAGGAAGCGAGGGATAGGATATAAACTACAAAATATAAGGTTCAGTACTGACTACGGCCGATCAAGTTAAATATTTGGTTGCTCTAACTGCTATTAAATATTTAGTTGTTCTAACACCACGCCTTTCATGGGGGGCACATATTGGGACAATATGCGGATCAGCTTTGAAAAAACTTGGCTTCATAAAACGGGTGGTGGGGAAATGTAATGAAAAAGTTAAAAAGAGGTGTTATTTTGCTCTCGTTAGACCTCATTTGGAATATGCCGCAAGTATTTTGGATCCTTGGGAAAATATTTGGCAAAAAGAATTAGATAAAGTCCAGAGAAAATCCGCTAGATTCGTTAAAAATTGTAATAATAAGAACACAATTGTGACAGGTCTCTTAGGGGAATTAGGCTGGGAACCACTTGAAGTGCGGAGAGAACAAGCGAGGCTTAGACTTTTAGAAAGGTTCAGAACAAACGAGTTTAACTATGACACTGAAAGAATTATAATAGCCCCACACTACTTAGGTAGACCAGACCACAAAGATAAAATAAGGGAGATAGATTCCACTACAGATAGATACAAATACTCATTCTTTCCCCGAACAGTCAGAAATCAAAATAGTAAGAAACCGAAGTCAGTTTGGAAATAATAAAACCATTGAATTTACAAGTCGGAACAAAGTTAAACACTCCAAAGCTGTTAGGTATACTTTCAGGTGCATGTGTATGTTAGTTGGTAGTGGGGTTTTTATTTATAGAGAGGAATATAGGAATAGCTTAGAAATTAGCCATAACATTACTGTAATGCTTTATATTTTTTGTTTTTCACTATAGAAAATAGGCGGAATGATCGGATATTCAATGCAAGGCTGCATTATTTTTCTCACACCCCATCTCTGATGCTTACACTGTCGTATTTTGTGTAGGTTACCAGAAATTACTCCGGTGACTGGAAGAGATCTTAAGGAGCTGCTTTTTAAATTTATCCTGGCTTTATTTCTTTGAGAAATGACAAGTTCCCATGCAGCAGACAGACAGACCTCTCTCTGCTGCTCAATAGCCCTGTGCTTCAGAAACAATTTTCGTTAAAACGATATAATTTATTTCGCACCTTAAGATTGCACTTCATCAATTAGTATTTTTAAGAGAGAATTCAAATTTTCGCCTCTTTTTCTAATTATAACCAACGGAACTAATGTTATACAGTATCTTAAATTTTAAATATATCCACATCACCTCTTTCATTAAGAAAATCGTAAAAGCAATATATCAGGCACTTCGAAATGGGTGGAAAAGCTCTCAACTCTTAATTTTCCTAGACTTGAAACTGTTGGACTGTAAAGTTTTTGAACTTCTCATAGAAAATAATTATTTCAGAAGGATCAAACCGTTAGGCTACTAGCGAATTTTACATTTTCTTAAAATATTTGGCAAACCTTGCTGTTTCATTAATATGTGCATGCAATCTTCGTACTGAATCATATTAAAATAAAAAATCGAAGATTGTCACTAGTGGGTTTCTGTTTTCGTATATTTATTCTCTACACATTAAAATATTTTCAACTTTTCCATTTACATTTCACCGAGTTCAATCAGAAATTTAAATACATTAAGACCTTCCGCGTGACATCCTTATGAGAAAAAAAGAAGTTCGCAAATCTGTTCATTATTCGCAGTCATCATGAGGGCAAATAGTAAAAGCTGTTTCTTCGTCAGCTTAACAAATAGAGTCCGTTTGGGCATCTATCATGGAGGAATTATGTGGTTAGGATTGGTTTTGCAGTGGGAAGTAGTGAGTTTTTTTTTCTTGTCAATTTTATTTTGACTATTTCCCCCTGCCTATGTGGCTCTAGGGTCCTATTTCCCTCGGAAGAATTCCTTCCACCTCGGGGCCTCCTAGTTGAGTCTTTCTGTCTCTTTCATGGAGTCCCCTATGGTGCTGGAGACTACATTCCACGATCATCCATTTCCGATGGAACACCAAAATGGGCGCCACTGTTCCCTGCGAAAAACGTTTTGCCGTAAAATCTTCGTAGCACTTAGGACAAGGTCATAAGTAGTAGCCAAATGTAATTCCTATACAGGCAGTCGCTTTCTTTCAAATGAGATTTTATAGGATCAATAGCGCCTTTTGTGGTTTTTAAGTTATGAGCGGCTCATTTTTATATTTGCTTACCTATTATTTTCCATGAATCCCCACACACGCGTTTGCGCTTGATCCAGTGACACTTGATTTTTATGGAAAAGCATAGAATATCATAGAATTATGAAATCTAATTGTCTGCAAGGTAGTTCACAGCGTGTGTAAAAAGTGAAAGGTTGTAACTTCCGATAAAATTCGAAACGATTAGGGATTAATAATCCTTCAAAATTGAAACATATTATTGCATAAATTGCGAGGTTTAAGTTAAATATGCCGTTTGATTAATTGTTTCTGCGAAACATTGATCGATATTAAGAGTACCTTATAATTGGAATGGTTTTCATTTTACTTAGTCATTTTCTCGTGGTCCTCGGTATTGCTTAGCAGATTCCTCTTGGCGATGATGTAGGTTGACGATATCTGTAGGCATCAAACGGATATCATGCATCGAAGTCTATATATATTTTTACAAATGAAACTTTGTTCTTGACCTTTTGGTATTCACTAATGTTACAATGCATTGCTGAAAATTTTACCTAACACAATTTTTTAGTGTTAGTCTACGGGGTTGAGGTAAATTTTAAATGGGCTTTGGCACTAGGCACTACTTAGCTCCTAACTTCCATATTACATGACACAAAAATATCTTTCAATCGTTTGAAGTGCATGTTACAATTACTCACTTTTAAGTTCTACTTACTGTCAGCCTGTCTTAATAAAAAGCCTGCTCATCTCCTCTCCGTAGCTCGCTTTCTCATCTCTGTCGCACGTAAGTCACAGCTCGGGTGCAAGGCGGAGAGTTATTCCCCACCAGATATCCAACATCATAATTAAATGCCACTTTGACGACCCATGGTCTTTCCTTTCTCCCCCACCTTACTCTCGTACCTCACCCCCATCTCTCCCTTCGCCTACCTCCCTATTTCCTTACCCATTCATATCAGGTGCTTCCTTCCGCTACCTTTACATTCATTTCGTCTAACCTAACGTATTATCTACTTCTTCCTTCATAGTACTGCTTGTGGGCATTCGAAGCTGGATTACCGCCAAATTGACCGAGTCTGCTACTATTTATAATAATATTATTCTTCTATTCGCCAGTTCACGTTCTCTGCCATTTTCCCCAGTCGAGCATTCGGCTACCCCACCTCTCTCTCTCCCTTCGCAACATATATTTCTCCGTAACTGTCGCTCCAATAACCTCCGCTAGCTATCATCTCACCTCGCAAAACCCTAGGAAGTCTATATTTCCTCACTCGCTTCGTACGTTCCGAATTCACTGCCCTCAGCGTCTGATGAACATTCCACGTCCTTAATTTTACCGTGGCGTTTCACTTTTGCGTCTTCTATTCCGATGCCACCCACACAGCTGTGCAGGGCATTCGTACGATCACGAACGTGGAGACCCTGACTCCGCCGCTGAGCGCGAGCACTCGGCCCCTGATTGCCGGGACTCATTTCCAAGATAGAATCCATCATGTTTTCTTGGGATGAATAATTGAGGTTGTTTCTCGCTGTCTTCCTCAGAAGTCTGTTTAACTGGACATTGTCACTCAGTGCTTGCCTCGCTACGGTCGAACATCTTAGCAGCCGGTTCACCGAAGGACAGACGCTGCGGGGACTATCTTTGGTCGTGTTCCTACCCTTCAACGTCTCTGGGTTGGGTGGTCCTTTTTGGGGCGACTATCACTACTCCCGCCCGCCAGCACAGCTCTATGGGAAAGGAGAATGCGCAAGCCCTTTCACCAATTCAGGGTCTTAGTTCATGCGCACTGAAGCTGCAATAATGCAAACATTAATCGCGACACGGATTTCGACACTTTAGCATAACAATCAGGTGAATTAGAAACAAATCCATTTTTTATAATAATGAAGGAGAAATGGGGGTGGATAAAGGTGATGTTTTCAAAAGGAGGATGAATCAGAAGGGAAGTACGAGTATTAAGTAACAGCCTGAAGGCCTGGGCCAATATGAACGATACGAACATTGATTGGAGAGGAATGTGTCGAGGTCACAAAGTATTTTTCCTGTGAAACATTTGTTGCGAGACCGAGAGAGTGTGTGTTTTTCTGACTCGGCGAAGATAATTTTGTTCCTTGTTTATCCTAAAACTGTTTGATGAATGTAATCAACCCGAAGGTTGGTTTTGATTGAATTTGCGTGGTGGATTAGGGGCATGAAGAATTAGTTTGCCGATCGGAGGATCCGAGGTTCAAATCCCACGAGAAGGCCCTGGAACACCTGCGTTTAATTTCTAAGAAGTGCGACTTCCTCATCGGTATGTCTGCTTCGGAAACCAATCGGTGGTCCAGGGAAGGAAACTGCCCCCCACCCCCCTCACCTACCCAGAATTTGTGAGGTTTGCTTGCCCGAAGGTTTAGTTCTGGGTAGGATCAACCCTCACCCATCAAGGCCCCCGTTTGGCTTATTTCTTCTGTTCATGAAATAATATGAAGGCGTGAAGTGGAGCTATAAGTAACAGATCTATTATTTATCTATTTATGCCACAATGGCTACGCAGCCAGCACTGCTTGTCAGGTGTTGTGGGCATGTGGAAGTTGGGGAGAAAATTCAACTTTGGTCAAATAGAAAGGAGAGGTTCCATTGGATGCGCCCAGTTTTACGTCCTGACTCACACGCGGCAAGCAAGACCCGACACGAAACCCCAATTAGGGAGCGGGGGATGGCTCTGAATAATCCAACCATCCACCAGCCGCGAACAGGGACTCTCGGTGCGAAAGATGCGGCGAACCGCACCTGATGGATTCACACACACGCACGCACTTGAGTGCAGGCGCCTCGTCGCGCTGCATTCACGACAATCAGATCAGAGAGAGATGAAGTCTAGAACCGATAGATTTTAAATGTCGCTTATCCAATGGCCTATAAGGGGCAATGAATAAGTCCCACGACGCAGCTAAACTCTTATCAACAGATACATCTACATCTACATAATACCCCGCAAGCCGCCGCAAGGGCGTGTGGCGGGGGGTGTTAGGTCACCAACCGTAAAAAGGAAAAATACCACATGCAAAAAAACAACACGGAAAATTACACCCACAGCAGCGCACACACTCATGCAAAAATCCCTTCATCCAATACTCATGCAAACACATATACCGCAAAACAACTAAAAAACTGCACCCCGTGATGCAGCACGAAAGCCATCCTACAACACGGAAGCCAGGACACAACAAGCAAGAAATTGAAACATCACTACCACATGAAAATGCACCACGAAACACTCTACCCCCAAAGAGTCTTTAAAAGGCAGGGAATGCGACCCAACGTTGCAGGTAGCAGGAATTTGCCCCCGCGGAGAGGGACGAGGGATTGAAAGGGAGACTTACGCTCAAATACTCTCAAATGCTTAGCGCAAGTATTAGTATTAGGAGTAGTATTTTAAAGTGCCATACTCATCATAGTATCGCAGTCCATGCAGGCTGTTTGTATAATTGCAATTAGTGTTAGTCAATGGGGATGCGACCGACAGTTTAGGTCATTCGTGCCATTACAGATTGGCGAGTGATTCGGTAGTGGTAGGATGTTCAGGGATTGGAGGTAAGGTGGATAGAAACCCGGTGCCTGTATTGGCCTGCTCTTAGCCATAGGTGTCGAGGCGTTTACAATTTAACGTCCCATCTGACGGATGGCGTACGCACTTAAAGCGCTCTTCACCCCGCGCCCAAGTAGGGCTCGGAAAACCGCTAAAAAAACATGCTACTTTTGGTATTCGAACTCAGACCTTCGGGATGGGAAGCCATCACACTAGTCACCGAACCATTCCGACCTTCCTACAAATTATTTGCTTTGCTTGAATATGAAAATCTTCTCGATTAGTGGCCGGCATTTAAGTAATGTTTAATGATGTTGTCGAATGCCTGGTGTTGAATAATCCACTGCCACTCACCCGAGCCATGGCTTTCAGAGTACCATGTAGACGTAGAAGCGCTCCATAGGGCGAATCTTTACTCCCCCCCCCCTTCTCCTCCCCTCCACCCCCCTCCCTCCGATCGCCCCCTCCTCCGCTTCCCCCCCTACGAACAATACCATTTGTCGTCCGCCGTCTTCCTTCCCCTCCCTCCTCCTCCCCCGACCCCCATTAACCGCCGTGTCATCCCGTCGCTATTTCCAGCCAGCACAACCCAATAATGACCGCCTCCCGCTCCCTCTCTCCCTCTCCACGTAGCACTTCACGGTCCAAGCGACCGGGACTGACCTTGCCCGTGTAACGGGGACCAACGGGAGCGAGGGTTGGCCGGGGACGAGCGGCGGGGGGTCGGTATAGGAACTGCTCGAGGCCCATTACACGGGAAGACCCGCCGGGATGGTGGTGGGGACGGGACTTGCTCTCCGAAGCCGTAAAAAGTTGCAGTGGCCAACTTTTTACGAAGCGTCGTTCACCACAAAATAATTACTTCCGATGGCATCGGAAATGCTAGCTCGATGTTGTGTTTTGAGTTCGATTCATCAAGTTTCTACAAAACAGTCCACTTATCATTGGATCATAAGTCGTTCTACGCTACAAGACGGTCGCGTCGGGAACCTCGAGTCACTGCGGCTCTACGATCTCTTTAAGTCAGTTTGCAAGTCCCTTCGTAACGGCCTCGAATGAATTACAAACTTCCTCTACAACGTATTCTGCCGATCGTCGACACGATAACAGCGGTAACCGATTCTTTGTCATTACAGTTAAATCGTGGTTTAAAGAGCCGAACCCCTCTCTGTTCAAAGAAATAATGATCGCCCACTCTAAAGAGCACGGATTGTTCGTTGATGGTTTTTTTTTCATGATCAATTCATCCACTTAAGATTAGTGAATGCATTGATCAAGATATGCTGATTTTGCATCGTCCGTTACAAGATACTTGAGAGAAAGACGTTATTATGATCGCTTGATCCGATAACACGCGGACAATGTGACACAATGATCGGTATGTCTTTTCGTCATTGGATATTATTTGACAGCAAATAACCACCTTTTCATTAAGGCATGATTTAATGGCACTTGAATAGATTTTTTCTGAAATCGATATTCCTTCTCTATGTATCCACTATAACATTATCCCGATTCATTCGGCCGTCTCAATTTCTGTGATTAACAAAATTATAATGAAGATGTTAGAGACAATTTGTCAATGAATATTTAAACTCCACGAACTAGAATAATCATTGTTTAGCTTGAATCAAACATAAATGTCAACATTACGTGCAATTAAAAAAATCCACGTCATTTTTTTATGCTGCTATCTAATCCAATATTTGATACTACATTGGAGCCCTAATGAACAATTTAAATATACATATGTACATATAGGAATTTATCCCAAAAGGCCCGAATTCATTTAGGCTGATAATGCATGACTGTAATCCACGTGAATTATAATGATAATGCATGCCATTTACCCGAAGGAGGAAGCATGCAACCAAAGCCGTGATAATTAATATTGTTAGTTAAACGGATAATAAATTTGAAAAGGAAATTAATTGGACCGCAATACTTCGGAAACGATACATTCTACATTATTACAGGTTTCCTAGTATTTTGAAAGTTAAGTTTGTTAAAACTATTATCAAATTATTTGAAAATATAAAATTTCAAATACGCATTGTTTTATTTCCAAATTTAAACAAAATCCTTGGCGGAAAACGTTTCACGTAGAACGAGGAGGTCATCGACGACACTGATTCTGGGGACCTTCCGAAATTCCACTTTTCGGACGGGCTGAAAAAGTTGGAGAAACGCTGGGAAAAGTGTGTCAATCTAAAAGAAGATGGTGTTGAAAATTAAAAAAACACTGCCTAAAATAATTTGCTTTTTTGTTCTTTTCCCTTGAGAACTTGTTGAACGATCCACGCAAATTGGCAGTTTTATTAATTGAAATATACGCTTCGGAAGGAAGACCATTGCAGAAAGTAACCCATGACATGAAATCCTGGCTACGCAAAGCGAAGGTTTTTTGTTAACTTCCCCGGTTGTAGTAAACTACAACCAAGTTGTAGTAAACCGGGGAAGTTGACCCTCGAACAATTTCAACGGACCTTTAACTCTTGGCAAGTACTCCGACGTCTTGGCGACCACGAGGGAGGCCAACGCTCGCGTTGAAGACAGGCAGGAGTGTTTAAGCGTACTTCCAAAATGGCGATAACAGGATGTGGATGGCGACGGGAGCAGTGGGATACCGGGAGGCGGTCGTCCGCAGGTGGTGCGGATGGGGGTGATGGAGGAGGGGGTGGGCGACCGCGGATCATTAGGACAAGGAGGCCGCGAAGGGCGCCGTGCCCTGTCACCGCCAGCCACTTCCACCCGACGCGTGGGAGGCCTTCCTCCGCCCCACTCTCTCGACGACCGCGACTGTGTTCCCTGGAGGGGAGTGGTGTGGAATGCCCTCCTTTGAGCGGAATCGTTGAATTCGCACCTCCCTGCCTAAGGGTTCCCTCTTTTCTCTCTCCCTCCATCTTTTAGTGCCTCTCCAGCAGGACAACCATCCAAGGGAACTCACTTTGTTTTCCCCAACCCTATGGAATTCTATTCTTCATCAGCAAAAATAATGTTTCTCAAAAATTATTCTTACTATTAAAGCGAAAACTATATAATTGTCTAAATATATTCATTAAGTAGTATTAGAAATGTAACGGTTAGTTTTGTGTCCATCCAAAAACCGCCATGACTTTTAGACTACATTAAATTTTTAATAATGTGAGAGTAAACTTTTGGTACCTAAAATATAGTGGAAAAGTTTCACAAACGTTCTTTAACGTGAGAGTATCAGAAATATACTATTTTTTATGTCAAACCTTTCCTATTATTGTGATTTCCACATTTTTCGGGCTGCGTCCGCGTATGTCGTTTAAATGTACAACAGTTTCGCCAGCTATCCTGCTGGCGTCCTCAGGTCAAGGATGAAAAGAAGCTTGTTGTCCCGTCTTATATAGGAAATATCCGGCGCCAATACCGGGAAATTTCTTGGCCAATCAGGGAACGTCCTCATATTTGCGCGGAATTATTCGTTTCCACGCACTGTGGAGTGGATATCCATCCTCTCTGTTAAAATTTTTTTTGGCCTTTTAACGATTTCAATGGCCTCTCTGATTATTCTCTGGAAGTATTTTCCTTCTTTCGCTATTATTTTAGCGTCGTCGAAGAGAATAGAGTGTCCAGGTTCACTCCAGGCGTGCTCAGCGATGGCCGATGCTCTAAACTGTTTGGCCTTGGTTGCCCTCTGGTGTTCACTCATGCGTGTTTTCAGCGCTCTGCACGTTTCACCGATGTACCATTTGCCACAGGAGCATGGCACTTGGTACACGCCTTCTGATATTAACGGTGAAATTCCATCCTTGGGTCCGGGTAGGGTGTCAGCTATCTTGGTGACGCAGTTGAATCTGGTCACCACATCATGTTTCCTTAAAGCCCTCGCGATTCTTTCCGAAGTCCCTGCGATGAAGGGGATGGTGACGTAAGCCTTCGGACGTGGTCTGGAGTCTTCCTCTCTGTCAGGAACAGCGGTGGTTTGTCTCTTCTTTTCTTCCTTCTCGGCCCTTTTTTGGATCATATGAGCGCTGTATCCATTCCTTTGCAGGGCATTTGTCAAGTGTTTCTTCTCGTTGGCAATAGAATCGGAGTCACATATTTTATATGCTCGGTTGACAAGTGTGTCTACCAGTGAGGTCTTCTGACTGGGATGGTGGTGCGATGCAGCATTAAGGTAGCGGTCGGTGTGAGTAGGCTTCCTGTATACTCTGTGTCCAAGCCTCCCATTCCCTGTATTTCTCTTCACCATGACGTCCAAGAAGGGCAGTTGATGATCCTTTTCCACCTCCATAGTGAAGTGGATGGCTTGATGCTGTGAGTTCAGATGTTTCAGGAACTTTTTTAATTCTTCCTCTCTTATATTTTCACTCCCTGGATGAATGAATTAGCAGTAGTCTACCGGCTTCGGATAGGCTTTCGATCGACCATGGAACTCAACACTATCCCAATCGTAAGCACTGGATGCCATGGCACAAACTATCCTCAATCACCTCAATACTTGCCACTACGCCTGACTTTTTCAACTCTGCGTACTACCTAGCTCCCTTAATTTCCCCTCTGTTTGCCTCCCAAAATGCCTTTTCGTTTCGCCCTCTGCCTCGCTTTCCCAGCATTCCCCCATCGGTTAATGAATAATATAATATAAAATGTGTCATTCCCTCAAGATCCATCAAGATACAAGTGGCTGTTATTCATCCGTGTTTGATTCTTTCTCATTATACATATATTCCTCCTCTCCATTCATCCTCTATTTCACCCTACTTCAATCCCTACCCGAAACATTTAACATCCTCTCGCGAGATTTCTTCCGCCGGCTTTTTCTCTCGAGTGTCAACGTAGACCCTGGGAGACCCTTTCGAAGTTTTCCTTCCTGCCCCGATGAGCTCTTTACATCTCATTCAATTATTGCGTTTTATTTTCTTTGGGTCCAGAATATTTTATCGGCGAGCTGGAGGCAGTGCCCTCTGAGTAGGGGTAGGGGCTGCAGGTACGGTGATGCTGTCCTCCGACAGCACCTGATACCTGTTGGAGACGGGGATGGTATCTGCCTCCGCAGAGTCCAATCCTCGCCGCAGCGTTACCTTCCCCTTGCCCCGAGCGACGACCCTCCAATCGTCCGACCTATGGACGTGAGACACTACCTCGTTGAGAGATGGGACACGAGGTAGGTCTCTAATCGCCCAGCCACTTGTAGTATTCGGTCGAATCCGTGCGTCCCTTTGGGCGTGGCGTGTTTTCGTATTCCCACCCCGAGCACCTTCTCTCCTGAGGGGAGCCCTCCGGCCGGCTATCTCCGATCGAAGCTCCCGCACCATTCTCACCAGCATGACTGCACGGGCCCTTAAAGCTGCGCATTCGCCGGTGCCTTCGAGCATGGCAACAGGGGACCTAGATGTAGCCATCCTAATTTAACTACCGAGTTCCCAACAAAATCTAACCTGTATACACTATGCTAAATTTTTAAAAGGGGTTAGCTAAATTTAGCTCAATCAATAAGTTACGCTTTGGAATGGAATATGAAGCCTGAGCGGAACAAACGATGCTTGAGTAAGGTCTAGTTTTCAGAGGACAAAAAAAAGGAAATCACTCACCGAACACCAATCAGAATCGAAGGACAAAAACCACCGCAATCCACTAAAATAAATTACTACTACCACACACTACGGTTAACAAACCATATAAAACGAAAACTATATAAAAGAAGCAACGCATACGTTGAATCTGCACTACACTTCACTAAAACCAAAAGCACCTAGAACCAAGCTGGCAGGTAGGTAGCTTCTGGTGGGTCAAACCGGTTATCAGGAGCACTCAGTAGGCAGGTACGCTCAGGTTGAGAGCCAGAGAGAGAATGAGAATACATCTACATAATACCCCGCAAGCCGTCGCAAGGGCGTGTGGCGGGGGGTGTTAGGTCACCAACCGTAAAAAGGAACAATACCACATGCAAAACAACGACATGGGAAATTACACCCACATCAGCTCACGCACTCATGCAGAAATCCCTTCATCCAACACTTATGCAAACACATATACCAAAAACCAACAAAAACTGCACCCCAGGATGCAGCACTAAGGCCATCCAACAACACGCAAGCCAGGACACAACAAGCAAGAATGTGAAACATCACTACCACATGAACATGCAACACAAACACTCTACCCCCCGAGGAGAGTGTGAATGGCAGGGAATGGCTTTTAGCTTCATAAAACGGGTGGTGGGGAAATGTAATAAGAAAGTTAAAGAGAGGTGCGATTTTGCTCTAGTTAGACCTCATTTGGAATATGCCGCAAGTATTTGGAATCCTTGGGAAAATATTTGGCAAAAAGAATTAGATAAAGTCCAGAGAAAATCCGCTAGATTCGTTCAAAACTGTTATGATAAGAACACAAATGTAATAGGTCTCTTAGGGGAATTAGGCTGGGAACCACTTGAAGAACGGAGAGAACAAGCAAGGCTTAGACTTTTAGAAAGGTTCAGAACATACGAGTTTAACTATGGCACTGAAGGAATTCTAATGGTCCCCCACTACTTAGGTAAATCAGACCACAAAGATAAAATTATGGAGATAGATTCCAGGACAGATAGGTACAAATACTCATTCTGTACCCGAACAATCAGAAATCATAATAGTAAGAAACCGAAGTCACTTTAGGAATATTAAAAACATTGAATTTACAAGTCGGAGTAAAGTTAAACACGGCAAAGCTGTTACGTATACTAGAATCCGGAGAAAACTGGAGGAGGCCCAAAGATCTTGCCTAATTGCAATATCCGGGAGCTACAATGCGGTCTGTAATGAAGCTCTACAAATAATAACTGGGATATAGCCGATAACTCTCTCAATAGAGGAAAGAAGAATCAAGGCACGGATGAAGCAGATGGAAGAGGCTACTCTGGGAGATGTAGCTTTGTCTCCAACTGAGAAATGGAGCAGGAACAGGAATTTTATAGGAGCGTATTTCTTGGATATGTGGGAACGGGAATGGGAAACCTTAGAAAAGGGGAAAACAACCAGACAATTTTTACCGAGCGTGAAGGAAAGAATGAAGATCAACTTTAAAACTTACAAAGGTATTACGCAAATTTTAACGGGGCCCGGGGAGTTTAGATCATACCTCAAGAAAATAGGGAAAAAAGGATGGGACGTGTGAATGCATGATGGAGGAAGATACGGCAATACACAGAGTCCTTTATTGCCCAATTTATGCCGAGGAAAGACGCGAACTGGAGGCTATACTTGGATATTTGCATAACGTCCAACAAATTGGGGAATATCTACACGAGGGCCCGATTAGGAAAATATTGGAAAGATTTATCAACAATAAATAAAGTAAGAACGGGGAGAATAACGGAAAGGAATGGCAAGTAACTCATATTTTGTATTTTGTAAAATTAACGAAATTGTATTGGGGGTTTAAACATAAGGCACCCCAAAAAAAACTGAAATTGAAACAATAAATTGCCCGATCCTGCTCGAACGGGCCTAAAAATAATAATAATAATAATAATTAATTTTTTTTAATTAAAAAATAATAATAATTATTATTATATCTATTTCGCGAATTTTATATGCATGATCCAAGCGACCAGTGCATGTAGGAGTACGAATAATTTGCGAGACCTCGGTGCTGAAACATGCGGATTTGAATTTATTTCATAATTTCAATCTTGCATTGAATCGTCTCTCTTAAAATGATTTTCACCCCAACTACATGAGCATTTAGGTGACGCTTTGCGTTTTATTGAAAGAATTTTTTACAAAACGGGCTGCCCGGAATTGAACCTTCTCAATTTCCCTAATGAGGCCTTTTTCACTCGGATCCCACACGCTGCATGCGTACTCTAAATGAGGCCTTACAAGAGCGTGGTAACAACGTTCCTTGTCCTGAATTGCGCGTTGTAGGATGGCTTTCGTGCTGCATCCTGGGGTGCAGTTTTTTGTTGGTTTGTGGTATATGTGTTTTCATGAGTGTTGGATGAAGGGATTTTTACATGAGTGTGTGCGCTGTTGTGGGTGTAATTTTCCACGTTGTTGTTTTGCATGTGGTATTGTTCCTTCTTACGGTTGGTGACCTAACACCCCCCGCCACACGCCCTTGCGGCGGCTCGCGCGGTATTATGTAGATGTAGATGAATAATAAATCTTCCTATACCATAAAACTACACACCTGTACAATTGCCCATATATTTTCCATTTCCTCCTGGCAATTCTCTGTATGACTCTACGGTCGTATTACGTCTCGCATCATTGTCTTGATATCGACGGAGCATTTCTCTAAACAATTGAATGCCTGAATATATTCATCTTATTCTTAGTGCGATGCTTCAGAGGGCTTGGAGGAAGAAACCGGCCCCTCACTCTCCCCAACCGTTGTGTGAATTTTAACACGGCTTTGCCCTTTGCTCTTTACTTAACTCCTAATATGAGCTCTACCATCACTTCAAACCAACTTTCGAGTTGATTAGTGACAATTTTTTTCATTGATTTCCTTTTGATTTTTATACTTTCCGCACTTGGCCTGTGTGGTCCGCGTGCCCTGGGAATCCGATAGGTGCCCCTCTTGGCTCACCATCGGGATGCCCGGTGACCAAAAAACTGAGAGTTTGCCCAGCACTCACGTCCGAAACGGAACACGGTCCCGCGCGACCTTTAGGTCGGTCAGCGGGAATGCCGCCCACTTCAGCGATCCCAGCCGACTTATTTTCTTTCGACGTGGGTCGTTCGCTGAAGTTTTCCGGAGCCATGTTCTGGTACACTCACCATCGGCCGAATATATGGTTGTTTTGCGATCAAGGGAAGCTGATCACCAAGGGAATAAAACTTCCTCCGCGAATGTCGGCATTTTTTTAACTAGTTTCGGCGCAATTGGGTTCACGACCCCCGGGGAGCAGCAGGTGTGAAGAACGTAATCGTCGCCGCCCGAGCCCTGTGCAATGCTTTCGCGAGTTTTCGTTTCCGCTTCTTCAAATCCGAGTGCCTGAAGGGGCGTCGACTCCTAACCTTAATACCCCCCTCCCCCTCTTATTCCTCATATTTTGTTTTCCTCTTTCCCCTCGAGACCTCTCCATCCTCACCCCTCCAATCCCCTCAGGACCTGCGCCCTTATTTTTTTTATAGGACTTGGTCCCCGATCAGCTTCCGAAGCGACCCCCTAAATCAATCTCCGGAATGGAATGCCGGGGCATTGGGGGGGGGGACCCCTGGCGCGAGAGTAGGGTTGGGCCAGGGGGGTGAGAAGGGGGCCATCCGTCGGGTAGTGTATTATTTGTGCGTGTGGCAGGGCGGGCGGCTGCCTGATCCGCAGAATGAGCGTCGGGGGATGCGACGGGGGCGGGGGGAGAAGGGAGGGGGCGGGCGGGCGGAGGAAGGGGGGGTTGTAGACCAAGGACGGATTAGTCAGTGGAACGTCGTTAAGCCCTCTTTGCAGGAAGTGTGGGGGTGATGACTGTGGGATCGGTTTCCGATAAATTGATTGATTGCTTTCTCTCGAAGTGTAAAACTCCAGCGCTGGAATTATTTCTTTCTATTGAGGCTGTGGTGTAGTTCACCTTTTCCGCTCTTGCTTTCTGAAGGTTGTTACGAAATAATTATCTCTCAGTTTCTATGCCGCTCGATATACGTGCTAACAATGGCTTAAAGGGATGGTTCATAGCAACTTGTCTTTTTTCCTGGATAATTTAGTTACACTCACAAGAGTTTAAAGGCCGGAAGCTGAGGTTATTCACTTTTTTTTTTTAATTTTTGACCAATGGTTTCCTGGGTCCACTTTTATTTTACTTCACAGTTAGTTGGGGATTCCTTTGAATCTTAGTTCCCCTTTTTACAAACAATAATGAGACATAAGGAAACAACATACATAACAAAACAGACAAAAAGACAAAAATAATCAGACATAAGGAAAGTTTTTCTAAAATTTTAACATCTACAGGTGCTTATATACTACCTTGATCAAAAAGTTCCCGGAATAACCACCGTGTGGCGCTCCCATCGTTCCGATTTGAGTTCTGTTTTTTTGTTAAATTGGTACATCTGTTGTTGATATTCCCTTTAAATCTTAGTGTCATAACTTGACATTTGCAAAAGTTACGGTCGGTTTTCGGTATGTCCATCAGTGCTTCCTGCGATTTTTCCATTACTTCCTCTCGGCTGCTAAAACGCGTTCCCCGTAATGGTTTTTTAACTCGATTGAACAGAAAGAAGTCACAGGGAGCCAAATCAGGTGAATTCGGTGGCTGTTGGATGGTATTTGTTGCATTTTTCGTCAAAAAATTACGAATAATGATAGCACTGTGCGACGGTGCGTTATCATGGTGCAAAATCCACGAGTTTTCTGCCCACATTTCTGGTCTCTTTCGGCGAATTGCTTCACGCAAACGTCTCATAACGCCCAAATAATACTCTTTGTTTACTGTCTGGCCTTCTGGCAAAAATTCATGATGCACTACACCGTTGTAATCCATGAAAACCGTCAGCATTGCCTTCTTTTTTGACTGAAAACGACGTGGTTTTTTTGGTCTCGGCTCATTTGGTGAACGCCATTCACTTGCCTGATGTCTGGATTGCGTGTCGTACTCATAAACCCACGTCTCGTCTCCAGTAATGATCCTTTTGATGAATGTGGGATCGGATTCAGCCTCGCAAATCATGTCTTTTGCGACGTCAACACGGTCTCTCTTTTGCATGAAATTGAGGTCTACACGCATGCTTTTGCATGAAATACACGACGGAAACCCAAATCATTAACCACAATGTCTTGGGCGGATCCATAGGCAATGTTCAAGTCCTCCGCTATTTCTCTGATGGTTAATTTGCGGTTATTGACCAACATTTCTTTTACTTTATCAATTTTTTCACCGACTTTCGATGTCGATGGTCTGCCACTGCGTTCATCATCTTCGATTGACTCACGACCACTTCTGAACCGCTCGTGCCACTGGTAAACGACCGTTTTTTTTTTAGAGAATCGTTGCCGAAACACTTTTCCAACATTTCCAACGTCCGTGCGCCACTAAATCCGTTTTTTACGCAAAATTTAATACAAGTTCGTTGTTGCAAATTTAAATCCATTTCTGCAATTTTAAAAAATCGCCAACACACACAGAGATAGATGTACTCTTGGCTACGTAACTTTTGCAAATGTCAAGTTATGACACTAAGATTTAAAGGGAATGTCAACAACAGATGTACCAATTTAACAAAAAAAAACAGAACTCAAATCGGAACGATGGGAGCGCCACACGGTGGTTATTCCGGGAACTTTTTGATCAAGGTAGTATGTTGGGAGTTAAACTAATGATAAACAATTCAAGAAAAGAAAAAAAATCACTCAATAGACATATAGAATACATTGCTACATTTTACACAAAATTTTACACAAAATATTTCCCAGTTGGTTCGCTTGTTGTGGTTCACTATTTGCTGGTTTTCTTATTGCAAATTTGGTTATTCACTTGCTGGAACCAACTAGAAATATGCATGTGAAGGTTATATGTGGGCTAAAATATTGATAATTTGCCGAACCGAATGATTGAGTGTTCCCATTAGTTCTTTAAAATTATAAAGCGGGACGAATTCGAAAGTTTGGAGATAATTAAGCCTGTTTTCTTAATGATCCTTAACTCTGTTGAACAATGGCTAAAGTAAATTTGTTTACAAAGGTATTATTATTTTAAAGTTAAAGCGCGTTCTGCATCAGACCCGTCCGCGTGCATACAAGCCTTTGCGGTAACTTTCGAGCTAGAGTTTGCAATTACATCATGTGCATCGTCCGTTCAATTCATTTTCAATTTTTTGCTTGGTTTCATAAGAATGTATCTTGATGGCCTAGAATGAGTTTTCTTTTTGATCGCTTTGTTATTCGACTCTTACAAGCGTTATTCACCGCCAAAAAGTAATTTTGAATGTAACATTTGAATTACTTTTCGGCTGAAGCTACTCCAGCGGCTAAGGCCATGTCATTAAGTAGTCTTGCGTATGTCATCTCAGGGCAAGCAGAAAATTCAATCCCAATGGGGATTAGAAACGATAATCGTTGATTCGAAGGTCGTCCAAATGCGGAAAAATTCATGACTTGTAATAACTCCTTTTGTTAAATTCAATTTAATTCGTATACAAATTATATTCACTTTATTTTATTCCATGATATTTAAATGGCTATAATCCGTCTCTTCTTCTCAAGTGACGGCATAAAAACACCCCATTCCCACGTGGTGAGTATAATTTACTACGGAAAATTCTTTATTTGACTCCTGAACTCCTAGTGAAGCTTCGCCCTCTTTCCTGCATTATTGACTCATCAATCTTGAATCCATGAGATGACGTCACGCTAAGTATTCCCTCGGGCGAGTATGACATCACCACGGTAATGGCATAACTGCTCCTCTAGCGACATATAGTATTTCCAGCTACACTTCCGTTGGAAATTTCAAGGTTGAAGGTTGCGGCTTGGGGCAATTCCGTCACGCATCGCTTACCGTATTTTACAGAGAGCAAGACGTGTGAAAAATAATGAAGATGTGTATACTATTGCGTCAATGTTTCGCATTACCTCGAGGTAAGTAATGATGGAATTTAATCGCATTCAATCCATCATTTAATTAGATGGATCCACTGGAAAAATTCCTAATCGATTAGTATGATGAAGGTCAACGAATGGATTTAAATTCGGGATAAATCAATGAATGATCAAAATAAAATCACACCCACACAAAACCGCGCGAGCCGCCGCAAGGGCGTGTGGCGGGGGGTGCTAGGTCACCAGCCATGAATGCGTAATACAAATCATATCACCTTTGCGCAAGTATTACTTTGATCATGCACTCGAAACAGGTTGATCACGCGAAAGAAGGTATTTGCATGTAAAAATATTAAAAACAAGACACTTATATTCAAATCATACGGTAGAACTGTTAAAAGGATAAGCCTATCAAAAAATAATATGCTGTATATCGACTAATTATCATGGGCAGTCAATGCTTATTATCTCCTACGTTTAAGCTATCATATTTATTTTGATCTCTAATAATACAAGGGGAAAAACGACATTTTAAATCTCTCCGTTTTACTATATATCTCCCTGATTTTATTCAATAGATGTGACCTACAATAGATAGTCAGGGCCTGTCTTTAATATTCTCAGATTAGAAACCTGCCTCAAATTTACGGGTTCAGTTTAACCCGTACATAAACCTACGGTCAACTAGTGGATCCCATCCTAATTCAAATATTTGCGTATTAATTAAATGGTTGCGATCGCGTGAAATTTGAAAACACGTGCTGCTGGAAGACCCCCGCCCCGTCCATCCGACGTGGCCGCGTGGGCACAATGGTCGTTGCAGGCGATCGCCCCGCGATGGGGAACGCGTGGTCAATGGACGATGGCGGGCGGCAGCAATTGAGAGCATACGCTGGATCCACAGGCGGGGGAGGGAGGGAGATAGAATTTCTCAATTATTCGCCTCCTCCAGATCCTAAGGGGCGGATCCTTTTCCCCACCTCCCTCAGTGGCTGTGATCCTCTAAAAGTGTTGACCCCTCCTCTCCCGTCGCCCTCGCTCCTTTGAGCTCCACACTCACCCACACCCTCCCCCTCCCCCCCACCTCGCCCCCTCCCTCCGCCCAAACCATCCATCTCTGTATTTACGAACGGCGCAGTCACCGGCCAGCAGTCACGCACCCGGGGGCGGCAGAAATAACAAGGCCACGGTGTTGCGGGGAGGCGAGATGGAAGATTCCATTCCGGCCGGGCGCGAGCGTCCTCTCGTAAATCTCTTCATGATCGCGGCGCGGGGTGCGGGGAAGCGACGGGCTACACCCCCTCCCTCCCGCGATCCTTTGCGTGTGCGAATTTTATGGCAACTATTTCCACCCCTTCCCTCCTCCTTCTCCCCCCCCCCTAACCCCCCGTGTCCCCTAATTCTACCTCTTTCTCTTTGACGTCACGCCGGACGCCATTTTGGCCCAAGCTTTAAACAATTAGCCAGTCTCGTGCCCTCGCCGACAGCCCCCACAATCTCTCACGACTCCCCTCTTAATAACCTTTTCCCATTGTTTAATGCGCCCCTTCCCCAGTCTCCCTCCGCCCTCCTCCTCCCTCGTCTTTGTGCCTCCCCTTGGGGACGAATGCGAGGGGTGTTCGGAATGTTCGCGCGGCTGCGAGCAGGGGGTCGCGCGAGGGGAGCGGGACCAAAGAGTGCCCTCGAAAGCGTTTCCCAGGTTATTATGTCCGAGGATAAATTTCCGGGTCAAAAATGTCGAAAATTCATAATGGCCAAGTGCCCGAGGCAAAATTCTGAAAATAAATTAGCGCACTGAACAGTGCGACCCACGGATAATTGCTTAAGTGATGCGAATTCCATGTAAAAAAACTTTCTAAATTAAAAATTTTTCATGATACTTTTAATTATTCGTTATCGTTATCGAAAGTAAGCCTCGTTGCTGTAATAACTTTAGAAATTCATTAATAAGCACAATTATCATCTAAAATTATCATTTTCGAGCGTTAATATATTTTATATTTATCACTGGATATTCTGTGAGTTGTTAGATAATTTGTGACTTATATGCATGATGTATTTTGGAACTTAGTTCATTTTATGATGTTTCTTTTTTATACGAGAGGTAATCAATATGGTAGAATTACGAGAAAAAGCCTTTAAAGACATTTTTCGCATGATTAAAAAACCCGGGGCTCACCAGCATTCCAGAATCACATACGTACTTTGAACTAACGTTTCGCATTGCAATAATTCGTACTAAAAGGCTTGTCTTTGGAATATTTAAATCTTATTATTATTTATTACTATTATTAACACTCACATGGGCAGATGGACGTTGTCAGGTGGCACACAAGGCCCAAGTATTACAATGAAACTTGTCTTGGAAAAATAACATGGCATCTCGAATCCAATCAATATCACAAAAGAGAATAAATAAAATCAGTCAGGAAAAAATGATGCACTGAAAGTAAACTTCCAAACCAATGTTTAAAATAAAAAAGAAAATCCCCACCTCATTTGCATCAGTTTCCCAATCCACGAGAAAAATATCAAAACTAAACTGTTGCATACAATTTTACCCAACACATCAATCAAATTATTATATAAACTGTTTACATCTTTCCATAAAAGTATTCACCCGGTTAGGAAAGTGCTCGAATAGTTTTGCAGGTAAACAGTTCCAATCAACAATTGTTTTATTGAGAAATGAAATTATTTTTTATTTTTTCTTGTTTCTTGGCATTTTACCTTGAATTTGTAATCGTTCCTCTCCATAAATTTTGGATTTCCCGCCTCTTTCCGTAGTTCTTCCCAAGCTTTCTCTCCCTTCAGAACGCGGAACATTCCTTCCCAAGCCTGCTTATTTTTCTTCTACTTTGTAAAGGCACTCAGTCCAGCGTTTTCAGCATTTCAGCCACATTCTCCATCCCCCCTATATACTTACCGTTACATTAACAGGCTTACAAATTTTAAAATCAAATTACAAAAATAAATGCTGGCAGCGTGCTTGTAAACCACATGCAACATAGCACCACTGAAGAATACGAGTTTGTCATTTATATCACCGCAGGTTTAGAACTGTAGCTATTTGTTATAATTCTAAGTCGAAAATGAGCAACAGAAGTGATGAGGAGATGAAATGCTTGCTGATGCAAAGACGGGAAAGGATTTATGACGTGAAAACACAACGAAACAGCACACAAGCTTGTTAGGGCGCACGAGTGGAAAGGACGGAAGACACTGGCACCGGAGCATCCTGGAGACATCGTTCAGCGCATTGAATCAAGTACATCTCGTGCAAAACTTGCAAATTAATTGTAAAAAATGGCATCATTATGTATAGAAGCCGTCCTCATGGACTACAACTTTGGAGTGTCGACAGCGCTTGTTCATTCGGATCACCCCTGGAGTTGTGCTGGCGGGACTTGTGATCGTTGCTCCTGGTGGGGTCACCCATGAGGTCATCCAGAGAGGTCGATAGGCAAGAACAAGGCAAGGGAGGAGCAACATCCGTTCATCAGTAAGGCGGCTGCCAAGGTTTCCAGCCACGGTGGGGCGGCCATTTAAGCGAGAGTTGAGCGGTGCTGGGCGCGCCTGGAGCGGCGCGCCCAGCCCAGGAGTCAGTACACTTATTTTCAGGACGAACCCTGTATGTACTGTGTGCGTCAATAGAGGCTCGTCTCTTCGGCTCCCTCTTCCACTAATTCTTATGCTACCGCACGAAAACGGAGGTTACTTTCTGAACAGTCCTCGTAAATACTTAAAGGCTCAGCGAAGTCAGATGGAAGGATAGCGGGGATTGCTGGAGCGAGAGTTTTAGAGTAAGATACAGTGGAAGGGAATACAACGAGCTGGAGCTGGCAATATTATTGAACAGAAAATTAGGAAGAAGCGTATTAAACGTAGAGCAGGCAAGTTATAGATTATTATTAGGACATAGGAGTCAAAGATGAACCAAAAAACATGGCTATTACAGGTATTTAGTTCTCCGTGCCAACAGGCAGCGATAAGGTGGAAAAAATATGAAATAAGAGAAAGATCA
This sequence comes from Hetaerina americana, assembly GCF_022747635.1. Taxonomy (NCBI): domain Eukaryota; kingdom Metazoa; phylum Arthropoda; class Insecta; order Odonata; family Calopterygidae; genus Hetaerina; species Hetaerina americana. The sequence goes on from NW_027286415.1 coordinate 766,823, forward strand.
ATCAATAAGAGAAAATAGAATCAATATTTGTAGGATTAATTATATATTTTTGAGTGTGTTTCATCCAGATGGCCTCAATAGTAGGTACATTAGAAAAAGAACCGCGTTATGCGGAGAAGATTTTATCTGGGGTAGGAGTTGGTGACAGGAATGTTGAGTAAGGATTCTAAGGATGAATTGGTGAGAACTTTAATGTGGGGCATCGTTTAGCGTGGCGCGGAAACATGATCGTTGAAGCAAGGTAATGAGTGTGCATTTGAGCCCTTAGAAATGTGAGTGCGGAGAATGATGGGAGAACAGTCAGATGGGACAGAAAACGAGGAAGTGCTGGTGATTGTGGGGGAGGTGAGTGGATCGTTGGCAGAAATCCAAAGGAGGCAGGAAAGACGAATGCAGAACATTTTATTTTGCGATGGGATGTTGGAGAATGTGCAAGAGGGATGAAGGTTAGGTAAGTGTGGAAAGAATAGGAAAAGGATCGGCGTGTTGGATGGAATGTGTTACCCCCCCGCCACACGCCCTTGCGGCGGCTTGCGGGGTATTAAGTAGATGTAGATGAATGAAGGGAAATGAGAAGAGGGACGAAGGGAAATGAGAAGAGGGACGAAGGGAAGGAAGAAAGAGGAATTGAAGGGCTAACTGCAAAGTCAGAATAGACTGTGTTTTACTAGGCGAGGCGGAGAAATTTTATTTGTTCAGCCTGTGTCCATCAGCAGCCTACATTATAATGCGGTAGAATACCAATAATAAAATAAGAAATATGTTGTATAGAGAGCCTGAAGACGTATGTTGAATAAAGTAAAGAGGTTACGGGTTTGATCTTCCCAATGTTGTGGAAAGAGTGTGGCATTGTTGGCAGGAGTTTGCCAACATTAAAGTGAAGACTTGTGCAAGGAAGAAATAAGTGAAAGTACATTTTGTGAAGTGTTTTTTCTTTCTGTGAATGAGAGAAATGGTGAATTGAGATGGGAGTAGAGAAGAAAACTGACGCTGAGTAAAAGGATACTGTGAACAAAATAAAATACATACGTAGAGGATTAGAAGGGCAAATGACCGCATGCATACAGTAAAGAAGAATCATATAGTACCAATTCTAGCATCACTTGCGAATCCAAGGAAAATATTTCAAAGAGTGAAAGATACTTTTTGAAAATAAAATAGGTGTTTCACTGAACAACCATTCGTGCGTTGTACTACTATTGGCTAGATAAAATGGTGGGCTGCATTTAGTCGGACTTAGCATAGAGGAACTATGCTTTAAATCATTCGTGCCAAAATTTATCAGCTAACGCGAACTTGCAGGTTATGGGGATTGGCAAAGGGCTTCAAGAAAAATGCAATATTTAAAAAAAGTGTTTCCGGAAAACTTTCAATTCAAGAACGAGTTCAACAAAATTTGGTTTCCTTTGCTAAACGAAAAAGCAATTATAGCTAATTTATTTCATGAAGAAACAAACAGGAATTGACCAGATTACTACGTTAAAGCAACGGTCATTTTCATAAAATTGGTATTTATTAAAGTTTAACTAAAACATTCAATTCCTGATATATTTGAATTTTAAGATTTCAGTATTAATTGTTTCATAAAATATCGCATTTTGAGGTTTAACACAAAATGTCGTTATCATTCACTCCTGTCGTTGAATTCCACATTTCAATATGGGATTCGTACGACTTCATGTGGTTAAATAAAACTATAACAAATCAAAATCATTTAATGGGAATCGCATTTATGTTTTTTATTAACAATGGTTCACAAACTTAGTGTATTATATTACGAGGGTGGTCTGTTCAGTTTCCTACCTAACTAAGGCATTTTTTCTGAAATTTTCTGATGTCGGAAACTTTTCAGACCAGCCTCGTATGACTAAAATAGCAATGCAGAAAATAAATTGAATCTGTTTGCAAGGTTAAACCTGAATAAATGTCATGCCCAATGGCCAAAATGAAATTGATAGGCATTCTTGTATTATTTAGTTTATAAATTTTTCATGCTTCTCATTAAAATTTTAAAATACCTCTAAAAATTAAAAAAATTACAAATTTATGCATGAAACAATATTTCTGTGGTCGTTATAAACTCAATCAGTATAAATTTCCTTAGTAATATTTTTTTCGCTTTAGTCTTTGATAATATCGGCGTTGAATTTCAATTTCAACATTGTATTTTTCGAAGTGTCAGCCATCATTGTTTTGACTACAGCGATACTTCTGTGGGAAAATTGAGGCGTTTGTTATTTTACCTTAATTAACTCTACCCTAATGTCACCTGGAATTACTTCAGGTAAAAAAAGCACTTAAATTTCCCGAAACGACATAATTAATAATTATTTAGGCTAGCTGGTCAGCTTTTCCTGAGCATCATTTCGTGGACCCTCTCGCCTCTCTATGCCCCCGGCCCCTTCCCGACCGTTCGCCCCCGTTTCCACCCCCTCCCCTTCGCTTCCCCATCCAGCCGCCCGACACAGATGCACGCATAACGCCCCTCCCAGGGGAGCATTCTCCGCCCCCCTCCCTCCGCATTCCTTCTCACCATTCCCGCAATCCTATCCTCACTTAAACCCGACGGCGTCCTGTTACGGGGGAGTGACGTCAGCGGTGCAAGTGTCATCGGCCTATTGCGGGGGGACGTGAGAGTGGTCAGCGTGGCGGGAGTGGTGAGTGTGGCGTGCTCGGGTGTTGGTTCGTTCATCGAGAGGCGGAGTTCTGCTCGCGTCCACCGAGCACGTCGTTAGTGGTATTCAAGTGACCGCTGTCGTAATCACATAATTGAAACGGAACCGCTCAGTGAGACAATTCAACATTAGGCATAAATATGTTTGTCTTTTCGCGTAAATCTAGTTTACGCGACCTGCATCCACACTCCTTGACTTCGAAATTATCCCGTCAACCCTTTCTCTCCCTTTGCCATATGTAGAACTTTCTCTTTTATTTATCTTTCCTTTCATCTTATTAATTCCATTTTCCTCGACTTGCTCTCATATGCACCAAAAATGGCGCAAGCAAATAAATTGTTTCGGTGATTTCGAATGATTCCACGGGAAGATCTTCCAGAAACTCCTCGTTTTGATTTAAAACACAGCTAAAGTTGTTTAAAGCCAAATACAATGAATCGTGCAAACGACAGGCTATTGATCACCTGAGATCATATTCCACTTCAAACTTTTTGTTACAGCAGTACCTCTTGGCATTATATTGTTTGATCTCAATAACTCCCAAATTTTAAGAACATTTTGAATTTTATCCTTTAATTTCGTCTCGAATTGATTAGCGACCATTTAATGAATAGGAAGCAACGCAAGATGCCAATCAAGCACGGCAGAGCACTAACGTTGACCATTTTCTTTGCTTTCATTTCTTGAGAAGAATGCAGAGGTGAGTAGTTTACTCCATTTGCTCTACATTCGTTCATCGTCGTTCCATTAATTCCGACCCGCAATATTTTTTAACGATATCTGATCACGAGGGTGAGCTGGTTCATCGCCAAACTCAGAGCACCGCGGGAAACAGTGCTGCTTCCCGAGAATGGTGAGATGATGATAAGCCCCCCAGTGTCAGCCTCCAATGAGTCCCTTGGAGGAAGGCGAAAGACCTACTTAGCGGACGTCTTCTGATTGCGCGCGCCTCCCGTTCAATAAAGCAGGCGCTCGAACGCTGTGTCTAACGTCAGTAGTGATTGTGTCGAGGGCTTAATTTTATGAACTGAACTTTGAGGAAGCAGTTCTGGTGTAGGCAGTGGAGTGAGGAGGCGATGAAGGAGTGGGAGTCGTGTGAAGGCGTTGGGAAAGAGGGAAGATAAAGGAGGCATCTTGATTTAGAGTCGGCATCATTTCAGACCATTGCGTCAGTATGGGAGCCAAATGTCTATTACAGAAGAGCAAGAATTAAGTTTCTATGCCTAACGTTAAATTTATAATTCGTTTATATGAATATTAATTTTCCGTTTTGATTATGGTATTCATATATATTTCTATTAAAAAATGAGAAGGAAGTGTTATGGAAGGTAGTTATGGACGATTTGTTAGTAAATATTATAAATTACCAACTGTTTTCCTAACTTTTTTTCTAAGTAATCAGCGTTGGTCGACCGCGCTTCAAATAGAGAAAAGATTATAGAAGCAGAATCGGAGATTAATCGACATACTGAGTTCCAAGTAGCCAATGCTGTAACTTATATTATAACGAAAGACTTGTTGAAATAATTTTGATAACCTCCATTTCATGGAATTGGTCCCGCTATTATGTTATGATGTCTCGTAAAATGTGAGACCAATACTGTCCGTACAATATGAGTGTTAACCCGGTTCGAAGTTTTTAACATGTCACCACGTTTGAATAATCTTGTTAATTTTGCGAGGGACGTAATAAATATTGCTAACTTTGGAAAGATTTCTGGTCCATCTTTCCGATGAAATGAGATTATCTACGAGCTCGTAACTTAAAGGTCACGTTGAGGTAATTTTCTTGTCTCTGCTTGATCTCAATGACTTTCAAATAACAGCTGATGGTGAAACGAACACATAAATAAAGTCCTCCCTCTACATTACACGGAGTCATTACATGTCCACGGTGTAGTGCGAAAACCTTTTCCGAAATTATTCTGTACGAAATTCCATATATTTTGCTCCGGGACTTGGTTGTACACCACTCATTTTGAAGAAAAGGAAAAGCAACTAAACGATGCCCCGTCTCACAAAAAAATATATGATTAGTAATTCAAAGATATGGCGAATTAGTCTTCTTCTTCCAAAGGAATAATACTGAGAGTACTCCTAAATAGTGATACGTACATTATTGCCGGTATGAGATCTTTTTTTAGTTAATTGAAAACTGTTTTTGACTTATAAAAATAAACATTAACGATGAGCAAAGAAAAGAGGAACATATCGTCTGACTGTAGACCTTGAAAAGTATTTTTCCGATTGAAACTTCAAGCATATCTTTCAAATGGGTATCTTGTGTAACTGATGGTATAATCGCAACCAAAGCTATAATTTTTACTAACTAAGAATATCACATTTTAATTATTCACTTCGTATGCGATCAATGTTGTTCTCAGGATCATAAACAAACGGATAGAGAGTAGGGCAAATGATTACTTAGGGGATGATCAGTTTGGGTTTAGGAAGGGGAGAGGTACGCGTGATGCCATTGCAGTAATGAGATTATTAATCGAGAGGAATATAGAACACAACCAGGAGGTATTTGCCTGTTTCGTAGATTTCGAAAAAGCGTTTGATAGAGTGAATTGGGAAAAACTAATGAGTATATTGCAGAAAATTGGAATAGATTGGAGGGAAAGAAGGCTAATCCGCAACCTGTACATGTCTCAGACTGCTCGGGTGCGGGTGGGAAACGGGGAGTCAGGATGGGCAGTGTTAGGAAGGGGTGTAAGGCAGGGTTGCCCATTATCACCGTTGCTGTTCAACCTGTATGCAGAGGAAATGATCAAAGAGGCATGGGAAGAACTAGAGGTAGGAATGAAAGTGGGCGGGGAATTCGTAAAATCAGTTAGGTTTGCTGATGACCAAGCTTTAGTTTGTCAGTCAGCCAAGGGGCTGCAAGCATTGCTGAGTGAATTGGAAATTCAGTGCGACAGGTATGGGATGAGAATCAACATTAATAAAACAAAGGTTATGCGATTTTCTAGAAAGAAAAAGGCCAAATTTAACATTAAAATAGGAGGGCAAAAACTAGAGCAGGTAGAACAGTTTACGTATCTCGGTAGTGTTTTGGACCAACACGGTCAAAGTAGTAGGGACGTAAGGAGAAGAATTGCGCTAGGCAAAGAGGCTTTCACGAGGAGGAGGGAGTTGATGACGGGGACTTTGAGTAAGGATGTTAAGAAAAGACTCATAAAAACTTTGATATGGAGCGTAGCTATGTACGGCGCGGAAACGTGGTCATTGAAGCAGGAGGATAGACGTAGACTGGAGGCTTTTGAAATGTGGGTGTGGAGAAGAATGGAGAAGGTGAAATGGACAGAGAAGAAAACAAATGAGGAAGTACTTGGTATGGTGGGCGAAGAGAGGGGTTTGTTGGGAGTAATCCTATGGAGGCAGGAAAAGTGGATGAAGGGGGTGTTGACCGGGAGTGGGATGTTGAAGACTGTGATAGAGGGTAGAATGTTGGGCAAAAGAGGGAAGGGAAGGAACAGGATAGGGATGTTGGACGGGATGAAGGGAGGAAGAAAGTACTCAGAGATGAAGAGGGACCTGATGTAGACTAGGATGCTGTGTTTTTGTTAGGAGTCATAAAATATTTGTTTGGTAGTTGTCCATCGAAAAACCTACCTTAACCGGTAGATTACCTTAAAAAAATGCGATCAATAATACAGAATGGCTGTGCCAGAGGGCTCGTGTTTGATCCCAAGAGGCAGACAGAGTTTTACGTATGTAGCTTTCGCGACCTAAACTACATCTACATCATAACCCGCAAGCCGCCGTAGGGACGTGTGGCCACAACTCGCGAAAGAAAATAAAACCACATTAAATACCAACAATTTCATGCAAACCTATATCCACAGAGGCGTATATATTCATGCAAAACACCTTTTAAACTTACACTAGAGCAAATGCTATCATTTAACATTCACACCACCTACGCATGTAGTAAAAGTCTATCCAATAACTTGCAAATTAGAATTGAAAAAGCAAATGGGAAAACTCTACTATCACATGGACATGCAACTCATGGTCTCCGACCCCAAAGACACAGGTAGGGAATGTGACTCACCACATCAGGCCCCACAGAGGGAGAGAGAGAGAGACGGGGGATGGAAGCACAAACTGGAACACGAACAAAGCAGGCCAAGCAATACTGTAACGAGCACTACGTACTTTAATGGCAGTCCCGTGCGTGTGTATGGGTAAAGTGCACATAAAATTTTAGTGTAGGGTTTCTCACGTTAAATAAACCCACCCAACTACAATTTTATGCTTCCTCCTCAACTTAAACCATTGTCTTGTTGTGTAATAATATTGAAGAGAAGAATTACGCTGCCATGGAAATCGTCAAAATTTAACCTGCTGAAAGAAATAATTCGGTTCAAATCTTGCATTTTAATAAGATCCCTGGGTCAAGCTTCCACCAAGTATCCTTCTGGTGTGATTAAAGAAAAGGAAGGCGCGAAGTTACTTGAAATGGTAACATTGATACGAAATTATGTGAGTGGAGCGGTTGGTAGGGAAATTATAAAGAATGTTGTCTTAGTTTTCCTTGGCCGGTTTGATTCGCCGTTCATTATTTGCTCCCCAATGAGTCAGAAGAACTGGTGGAATATGCTTCATTCCGCAATGTATTAGATGATAAGTATTGACAAACCACTGGTCACCAATTTTAAAAAAATGGAGCGGAAAACTGGGTCACTGTTGCTCTCTATTGGCGTCGTAAGCCACGTGACGCGTCTCGCTTGTAAGGATTTAAGTTGATCAGTAGATGGCTGCAAAAACCCCCATTGACTTCTGACCCGTGAATGCTTTTTGCAGTGTGCATGACTTGCTGTTGCTAAGGTTGCGAAAAAACCCCATAATTTGCTAGAACAACAGAAAAAATACCGTTTAAGTTCCGCATATCACGATACTACTGATATTTGTCGGAATAGAGCTACCATAATACCCTCTTAAACAAAGTTTCAACGACCAGGAACTTGGGATGCTGAGAAGCACAAACCTTTGTCTGTGAAGTTGGTTCAAGCACTCGCGGCCAGTTAATGAAGTGTCTTCTAGGTGTTTCAATGTGTGGTCAAATGAAATGATTCGCTAATTGCGGATCACAAAACGGAGCGTTTCAATTAGCACATTTTTTCACAATTCTATGTAGTCGAATAATAAAATACTTAGCCTAGCACGTTTTAGCTTAAATTACTGTGTGTCAGTTGACCTTTTTAATTGAAAATAAATGAAATTGAAGATTTAGCTATCATGATATTAGTGTTTTTTGTCGAGTCGCTCGTTTCCGCTAGCGGGGCAAGTGTCCCTCCCACTGGGTTAGTCCGGCGTCGAAAAGCGTCATAAAGTCAGTGAGGAAGGAAGGCGGTCGGGGTGGGGCGGTGGGGGAGGGAGGGAGTTCTTCGGACGGCTCGAGACTGGGGCACGGAGGAGGCAGGAAAAGGCCGGCGCGTGAAATGTGTGGGAAATGAGGAAGCGACGAGAAGGGGAGAACGGCCATTGGCGGGTGATTGAAGGAGACGAGGCCCAAGCCATCACCCATCGGTCCCTCTTCTGGAGGCAGGGCAGCCGTCTATGCAAAGCCCTGGATCTCCCATCTCCTGCTTGCGTGGCCTGAAGCCCACCAAACGGTCCATGGCAGGGACTGCGAGCGGCTTAGGAAAATGATGCAGGAAGGACACTTCAGCCGTGCGATCAGGAATGGGCGAACTTGGACTCGATACCAACAAGCATTGCTTGCATCTCTTTATCTTTATTTCCATTCCCATAAACCTCTACTTGCGCAGTTGACAGAAATAAATAGCATTTCATTCGTACTTCTCAACAATTGTCCTTCCCGTAGTATCATATTGCTCCCAAATTTGGTCCACCTCAGTTGATCTAAAATCCCTCGATTGCATCTCCCACTTCTTTGCCAAAATAGTCAAACACCCAGTCCCACATTTCTGCAATACGCCCTTCAATTCTGTCTTGTCCATTTCTAACCCCCAAAACCGCAGACTTAAAGCTCATTTAAAACTCCTCCACAACACCCTAAAATTGACTATTGACTTGCCCTGAACTTCTCTCTCTCTCTTCAACTTCAGGACACCAACCCGATCCATCCGCACCCACTCCCTCCTCCATCTCTTCCTATTCCTAGGATATCTCTCACTAAAGCGCTCGCCTTTATTTCCCCTCTCCTCCCTTCTAAATTCACTCCCCCTCACCCTGCCCATCCTTTTGATTTATCATGCAACAATTTCACCACCCAAACTTTATCCCACCCCTCAATAAATTAAATTTTTCCCCTGTCCATGTTTGGTTCTCGTTGTTTATTGTTATGCTGTTATTGTACTTTGCCCTCTTTCATGTTTGTTATATTTTACACTGTTAATTGGCACTACTGCTGTATGTGAATAATGTTTTAAATAAAATTAAATAGGCAAATAGATAAATAAAATTACTTGAATTTATGATAAGTACGACATTTTTTCGTTGAAGTTAAACCTGCCGCCGCTCTAGAGATGAACTTGAAAATATATTTAGAGATATTGACTGTAACTTGAAAAGTGTTTTGATGCTACTTCTTCCACGAACGATGAAAACTCCGAATGGTCGCCGATGGATGAAGGTGCCAAGGACACGACATTTGTATATTGAGTGCTCTAGTGTGCTCGTCCACATTGAAAAATTGAAGCCACGGAAGGAATGATGAAAATAAAAATAGACTGATAGAGTGACATGTTAAAAAGTACTCCTTCAGAGGGAATGAAAAGAGGCCTACGGAGGACATTTAGATGGAGAAGAGGGGAACTAATGGGATAAATTCTGAGACTAGGGAGTTAACCGAATAACCTAATTTAAGGAACCACAGATGGGAGATATTCCCGAGGGAATGTTGTTAGGGAACGATAGCGTGAGGAAAGAGAAAGAAGCGAAATATGGATTGAGAAGAGGACAGCTTGGAAAGCTGCCATACACGGACAATGAATCTCATGAATAATCGATTAGAAGTGAAGTCATTGTATTTTTTTGGAATTTCAATCTAGTTTTAAGTAGTCCCCTAGGTTATCCCCTATTAGACATTTCAGTCTAAACTTTAAATCAGAGACCAACGTGTTTCCATGAATTTGATTACTCAACATATTTTTGAATCCCTTTGTTAGACTTTCTGTTAGACAATGCTCCTTCCTCAGTGAATCTTTCCTCGCCCGAATGCTTCGCTGCCCGATGGACGACGAGTGCTGTCGATCGGCCGCGATGGCATACCTGCTGCGTCTTCTCACCCACGGCACAAAGAGGCGAGGCCTTATCAGCCTCCTGACTCAAGGGATTACAAAGATGGCAACAAGTTCTTAGGTTGGGAGAAACACAAACAATAAAAAAAGAAAAATTCACAGTATTTATCAGGAAAAATCTAATTTCCATGTTTTTCGTTTTGTATCATTAATGTTTAGTATCTCGCTTCGTTTACGTGCTTTTGGGCATCTTTGGAATCCCCTATGCCCCCTCTACTGCTCATGGTAGGTACATTACCTACAACCTAAGACGTTCTTTCCACATCAGAAGGGAATTAGGATGGACAATTGGGAAATAGGCCCAATGAACTCGGTGCGCGTCTTATAGTTAGTCGCGCAATTGATGAATGGCATTCAGAAAGATTGAAATGGGCGAGGGGGGAATGAAGGAAGATATGAATGTGCTGCGGGGGCCAACTCATTTCCCACGAACCTTTGCGATGACGGAATGTTCGATCCCGCATAGTATGAGGGAGCGCGCTTCGTATTATTTTTATGTCACGTGAGGAAGGGGGTTGGGAGGGTTAAGGACGGGCACTCTCCCCCATTCGCAGGGTTCCTTCAACCCTTCAAGTAGGTTACGTCATGTGCGTAGCTTTTCGCGTCCCCCGTCACTGGGTCGTTTATGGACTGTGTCATCCCGTCAATTTTTTTTCTCTCTCCCTCTCTCTCGCCGAGATCCGTTTCAATCTCATTCCGCGACCCCCCCCCCCCCAACCCCCGCCATCCCTTTCCTTCTGGTGCGAGGCGATTCATCTGAATTATTCACTCAAGTCTCCGCCGCGCACATCATCGCTCGTAATAAATGCGCTTGCCGCGTTTCTTTCTCAAGGGCGTTCTCACACGCACACCGGAGCACCGTTCGTGTGCTTTTAGTCCAGATGCGCATGGCGAGTCAGCGGCGTCTTCTGCGCCCGGCAGTGCCCGGCATGCTTCCGTCTTGGGCACTCCTCGCTCAAAGTTTATGTTATTATTCTCGAGTGAAGAGTTAACTTTAAATCGCTCTTATTAAGGATTTGGGTTTGAATCCGCTTCGATATTTCGGGAATGAGTTTGATTTTTAGCTTCAATGAGAATAATTTTCAATTTCTTGCACTTAATTATCGTCATCATGGTATCTATCATATTATCCCAGCATTCTAGGGTTGAATTATGATATATCTCACTCTCTTTCTGTTTTAAGTTATTCTCTCTATATCTCCATGCCAATCGTATTATTCTCACATGTGCATATTTCCGTAGTCACCCATCTACGATCTCGTACACTGCCTGTTTTTCTTTCACCGTGAATCCATTCCACGCTCTCTTCATTCAGTATCTACTGTTAAATGTTGTATTTATTTCAAAATATATACAATTAGGCTTTCTTATCTTCTTGTCCGTGTCTTACATACTTGTGCTAGATCCCCTTTCAACGTACTCTTCCGAGGATATCATCATTCAATTGATCTCTTCATCCCTCGCTATTAGCACCAAGTGTCCGTCGCTATCATCTTACTATAGATTTGCTGTTACTCTCGTCTGCGTCCAACGGCCATAGAAAAGTACACTTCATGGAGTTTCCCATAGGTTTTGTGAACTATTGTCAGGTATCCGAGCCGCCGTTAAGGCTTTTGTCTCTGAATGGCAACTTTCACCTCTTGCCAGTCCTGTTCTTTATCTCCGTCCTTCTTCTTCCGTGTTACTGCTTGCTATGAAGCATAGTTCTTGCGCCTGCTTATGTTTGTCCTTAGTTAGTGTTAAGATATTGTATTCCTCGCCTAAAGTTGCAAATCATCTTCGTTGTACCTTTGTTTATTTCTTTGTTCTTTTTTATCGCCGTCCCAATTGAGGCTGGAGCCCCCATCGGCCACTTTATCTTTCCAGCGGCTGCAAATGCCCTACTCAATACGCAGGGCACTCTGATCGTTGACTTAGTTGATCTTTCCCTCGTTAACATATAAACAGTATAAAACTTCTATAATTTTGGTTTGCTCACGTATTGTTGAGGTAAAATTTTAAACGCTTCGTAGGCTGATAATGAGGGCGTACGCTTAAAATTTAACAGGTTAGGAATTAGTCTTTCTAATATGCTACATGTACCAAAATGAACAGATTCTTTCTTATTACCTATAATGCCTTATAAGAATATTTAATAAGTTTAGCTAGCCGTGCTTAATGAATAAAATGACCAGCGGTGCGCAAATGGCGAGGCACTTGGTGAATGCATTCGATTGGTTGTTTTCCAGCGGATCAAAGAAAGGTCCGTCGGTGAGGCGGTGGAGCCTTGGCATCCCATTTGAAGTTCAAGGTGGCGTGGGGGTCATCGGAAATGGAAGACGTTTTAAAAGTCGATGCCACTCTTCCGCGATATTATATCCAGTCCCTGTCTCAACGAATTAGCCATAAAGAGAAAAGATTGCCCTCGTTGGAAGCCCACTAGCCGTCGCTTGCCTACTCGAATAACAAAACTGAAGCTCCCGTTTATCATTTGAATTCTATACTTCTTATTGGCGGTATTGCAATTTCGCTTTGGGTCTGCATATTGGACTTTCTTCTCTCATTTTTCTTTGGCTGAGTCTCTTTCTTTTTCACCCCACACTAGCCAATATCGTTTTTACATATCCCATTCTATTCTGTCTCCTTCTCATCTCTCCACCGTGTCACTCTTAGGTTTAATTCCACTATCGGAAACTATGCAGTGTTCGTCGCGTCCGGAAACCTGGCTGACGAATTTGCTTTGGCTTTCTATGTCATGAGATCAGTTTTGAGGCTTTTTCTTATGCACCCATTCATTGGGCATGCCATATATAGCAGCGCTAGCTCCTCCGTTCACTCCTCCTAGCTTCCGTTCCGTTGGCATTTAATCGGATATCTTGTTGCGTTACATGGAAGCATTTGGTAGATTTCTAAAACCTACCACGAATTCTCATCATATTGAAGTAAATGTACGATATCATTTGTTGAGGCTCTTCAACTAATTCATGCGACAGGGACCAACGCACATTGCGGTTTAGTCTGCCTGCATATTCTTTGATATCTTATCACGAAGCATTGCGTCCATTTTACTCCTTTTGTGTCATCATCTTAGCTGTGCCATTTGCTAATTGCGTGCCTCAAGGACTCAATTTCTATTTTGGAGAGTTCTGTCATATTCGGTCATTTCAGGGATTCTCTCGCAAACGTTTATGGCGCTTGATATTTCTGTCAATTGAAAAATATAATAAACGATGGTAATTTCAAAATGTTCTGGACATTTATGTATGCACATATCAATTTAATAATTATATTTATTTATTTAAATTTAAACAAAGTTAGATCCTAATTAGCCATCAAATACCTAGTCAGTAATAGTTCGCTCATTTAGCTAAAGATTCTTCATTGCCTATTGGCATCATCATTTATTAATTATCATCGATTTTATGGCTCCGATTTTCAATATATAGTATCTACTGCGGTATGAAATCTATGGATAACACATCCACCATTTAGTCTTATGTATCATATTTTGTTACAGGTTTTAATTATCCTTTAAATTTTACTTATTCTTATAATCTTATTATATATATATTATATATATTTATATAATATATACATATATAATTACTTAATTTACCTATTAAGGTAGGTTGTGGAAGGACACAAATACCACAATGTGGAAGGACACAATACAGCAACCTACTCCACATCGCAACTCATGCATATATACATACATATGTGTGTGTATATATATATATATACAAATATATATATACATATATATAGTTGTATATATATAAATAAATAAATATATATATATATATACATACAAATATATATATATATATATATATATATATATATATATATATATATATATATATATATATATATATATATACCACGATTGTCCGGAAAAACTCATACGAGCGGCACAATAATAGGCTGACACAACATAACACAAATAGAAAAGAATAGACACATATAAAAGAACACTTACACGGTAAATTGTTCGAGCTTTCGGCCCTCTCAGGGGCCTTCTTCAAGAGAGACTGAAAATATGCTATGGATCAGGAGAGGGGAAAGAGTTATGGGCGTGGAGGGGAGGTGTGGAGGGGAGGTGTGGAGGGAATGCTGGGAGGAAAATTAAATATGGCGGTTAAGGGTGGGAATTTTAAAGGAACGGAAGGATAGAATGTAGGCGGATTCACGAGTTCTCACCTCTATGTTGGTAGCTGAATCAGGTAGGGATTCTAGGATGCTGAGGGAAAAACACTGGTCGAATGAAAGGTTGTGGGAATTGGCGTGTGAAGGGATAGGAAGAGATGAGAGTGAGGCAGAATTACAGGAGTACCGGTGATTATTCATTCGGATGGATAAGGGGGTAATGCATTCACCTATGTAGTAGAAAGTGCAGTGTTTGCATGATAAAAGATAAATAATATTTTTTGAGAGGCAATTAGCGTGGGAACGAGGTGCGGGGGCTATGAGGGGACGTAGGGAGAGGGGAGTAGGCATAATAAGAGGACAGGTTTTACATCGGGGGCGGTTGCAAGTTGGGGAAATATTGGGAAATTTGTCACGGGGGGGCGCCAAAGGGTTGGTGGATCTCAGAAGGTTTTTGAGATTGGCGGGTCGTCTGTATGCGATAGATGGGCATTGGGGTAGTAAGGATGAGGTCGCGTCATTGTCATATGACAATGACGCGACCTCGTCCTTCAGGCTACATCATGTGAGGACTATAGGACGATAAGTTTGATATCCCACGCAGCTTAAGTTGTTCTCAGGATCATAAACAAAAGGATAAGAAGTAGGGCATATGATTCCTTAGGGGATGATCAGTTTGGGTTTAGGAAGGGGAGAGTTACGCGTGATGTCATTGCAGGAATGAGATTATTAATCGAGAGGAATATAGAACACAACCAGGAGGTATTTGCCTGTTTCGTAGACTTCGAAAAAGCGTTTGATAGAGTGAATTGCGAAAAACTATTGAGTATTCTGCAGAAAATTGGAATAGATTAGAGGGAAAGGAGGCTAATCCGCAACCTGTACATGTCTCAGACTGCTCAGGTGCGGGTGGGAAACGGGGGGTCCGGATGAGCAGTGTTAGGAAGAGGTGTAAGGCAGAGTTGCCCGTTATTACCGTTGCTGTTCAACCTGTATGTAGAGAAAATGATCAAAGAGGCATGAGAAGAACTGGAGGTAGGAATGAAAATGGGCGCGGAATTCGTAAAATCAGTTAGGTTTGCTGATGACCAAGCTTTAGTTTGTCAGTCAGCCAAGGGGCTGCAAGCACTGCTGAGTGAATTGGAAATTCAGTGCCACAGGTATGGGATGAAAATCAATATTAATAAAACAAAGGTTATGCGATTTTGTAGAAAGAAAAAGGCTAAGCTTAACATTAGAATAGGAGGGCAAAAACTAGAGTAGGTAGAACAGTTTACGTATCCCGGTAGTGTTTCGGACCAACACGGCCAAAGTAGTAGGGACGTAAGGAGAAGAATTTTGCGCTAGGCAAAGAGGCTTTCACAAGAAGGAGGGAGTTGATGACGGGGACGTTGAGTAAGGATGTTAAGAAAAGACTCGTAAAAACTTTGATGTGGAACGTAGCTATGTACGGCGAGGAAACGTGGTCATTGAAGCAGGAGGATAGACGTAGACTGGAGGCTTTTGAAATGTGGGTGTGGAGAAGAATGGAGAGGGTGAAATGGACAGAGAAGAAAATAAATGAGGAAGTACTTGGTATGGTGGGTGAAGAGGGCTTTGTTGGGAGAAGTCCTATGGAGGCAGCAAAAGTGGATGAAGGGGGTATTGACCGGCAGTGGGATGTTGAAGACTGTGATTGAGGGGAGAATGTTAGGCAAACGAGGAAAGGGAAGGAACAGGATAGGGATGTTGGGCGGGATGAAGGGAGGAAGAAAGTACTCAGAGATGAAGAGGGACCTGATGTAGAGTAGGATATTGTGTTTTGCTGGGGGTCACAAATTGTTGAATTAGTAATTTATTCCATCCAGAAACCTACCTTAACATGTGGATTACCTAATAATAATAATAATAATATATATATATATATATATATATATATATATAATATATATATATATATATATATATATATATATGGGTCGCGGTAGCCCAGTGGGTAGGGCGTTGGACTGCTGACCGGGAGGTTCCGGGTTCGATTCCTGGGCATGGCACTCTGGGCAGCTGCAGCTCCAACCAAGCTATGTTATTTTTCGGGTACATATATATATTTATATATGGGCTGGAAATTTCAATAAACCTTTTGTCCAGAATTTCCAGCCCGTCTTTCCTCAGGCCCCTAAATACTCAACCCTTCCTCTCTCCCTCTGAATCCTCAGAATTAAGAAGATTAATTAACAATCCAATTATCATCATCGCTACCGCGGACGAATGTTCAATGGTTGTGGTATTAAAAAGAACAGATTATATAAAGGAGGTTAACACACAACTCTCCAATACATCTTACTACCGGCAAAGTCCAAAATTCCGCACTTCAGTAGGAACTCATTGAATTTCTCGCTGCCAAAGGGCCCAATGCAGGTCCATCTCCTTCAGACATGGCCCTCCTCTCCCCTATCCATCCACGCAACCCTCATTCCTATACCCATCCAAAGATTCATGAGCCTGGAAATTCCTGTCGGCCGATTTTATCCTCGCGTAACTCCCCAACGGAGAGAATTTCTGCATTTGTAGACCACTTCCTTCGCCAACAGCCAACTCCCTGCCGTCATTCCTTAAAGATTCATCCCATTTCCTGGAAAGGCTAAAATCAACCTCCCTCCCTTCAGATATCGAGATTACAATGGCCGCCATTCATGCCACATCCATTCCCCACTCAGAAGATCTCTCCGCTCTCCAATACTACCTCTCCCGACGCCCTCAGCCACACTTACCCAGCACTGAATTTCTCCTTGGCCTTTCCGACGTTATCCTCACTCGTTATTTCTTTTCCTTTAATAATAAATTCTATTTACAAACTAAAGGTTTTGCCATGGGCAGTAGGATCTGCCCTACCTATACAAACCTCTTTCTTGGTCTCACAGGGAAAAATTCCTGATAAAACAGCCCTTCAAACATCTAATATGGCTGTGATATATCGATGATATTTTCCTCCTCTGGCCACATGGCACTGTTTCCCTGGAAACCTTCATTACCGACCTCAATGCTTCGTCCTCTGTCTCCTCCAATTATTTTCTCCCAGATCACCTTCCTAGATGTTAATAGATCATTAATAGACCAAAAATTCCACTCTCCTGCACAAATAAAACCGACCAACAAACAACAATACTTTCATTAAAACACCTGCCACACATATCACACCAAACGCTCCATTCCTTATTCCCTTTTCATAAGAGGACACAGAGTCCGCAATCACCCCGACACCCTCGATTAATTCCTCTCAAATCTACACCATTCCCTCCTCCAACGAGGTTATCCTGAATCCCTCCTAAACTAAAAAATCCGAAGACACCCCCAAACCTTCCTTCACCACTGAAACCAAAACTCTTTCAAAGTGTACCGCATGCTGCCCTGGCCTAGAGTCTCTGTGATCAATCCTAAAAAACCTCTACCCTATTCTAAAAAACCGTAATTCGACCGCCAACTTTTTTCCCAAATACCCTTTCGTTACTTTCGAAAGCCCTAAGAGTATATATATATATATATATGCTTTCGTAGACGTAACACGGAAGTGCCGAATAATAATGATTGGTACACATGATTAGAATAAGGCTTCAGACAAGAATATATATATATATATATATATATATATATATATATATATATATATATATATATATATATATATATATATACATATTTAATTATACATATTTATATATACATATATATATATATATATATATATGTGTATATATATATAAATATATATATATATTATTATATATATATATTATTATTATTATATATATATTATATATATATATATACATATATATATATACACACACATTCAAACACGAAATCCCGCCAAACGGCGAATAAATACTCATTTATATAGGATCAGATATAAGGAAAAGGGATAGGAACACACATAAAGGACGAACACAATAGAGGTGGGGAAGGCGGAATCGAACGGATCACAAGAGTAAAAATATTTCCTTGACCGGGAGTCGAACCTCGGATCTTTCCACTTGCCGGGCGGATGCTCTTAACCACTTGAGCTATCGAGGAAACGTAATTAACCCTGTATGGTGTTGTATGAATTCTAACCCACCTTTCTTTCCTCTTGTGTTGTGTGTATTTCTCCTTTGGTGAATGAAACAGCCCCCTGACGCCATCTCTTGGCTAAAGAATCGGGTCGCTTGGCGACATATTAGACTCACGGATCTCAGGGCTAATTCCCTTCTCTATCTTCATCGGAAGATAGAGAAGATTTAGAGAACATCGGAATAACGTGTGAGTGTTCCTTTTTTTGTGTTTCTATATTGTTTGTTACTATGTAGTGCACTATGTGTATATATATATAAATATATATTATATATATATATATATATATATATATATATATATATATATATATATATTCTTGTCTGAAGCCTTATTCTAATCATGTGTACCAATCAAAACACCTTCATCTCTAAATAGCCGCAAATCAATTGGTATGCCGACCCCCGCCCACTCCCGAAGGTTTTCCACTACTTGTTTCCATGAAGAATATCCTTTTTTTAAATTTATATGGATGATGCCTGGAATCGTGGAAGATGACGCTTCTTTAGCAAATTCTTTTTAATTATTAGGTAATCTGAAGTATAAAAATCTTAGCCAATGTAATATGCTTCTGTGAGGTACTTTCTCTCTTTTTATCGAATTTCATTCCTATATCGCCCTTATAAATTGAAAAACATGCATATGAAATATGATTCTGCCTCTCGTGTTTCTTCCCACTCCGGGCTCCGCTTTTCTTCACGGATCGCAAGTTAATGCTAGTGTGGGAGCGTGCGCCATATCTCCTCGCCGCCGTGTGTCCCTCGCTCCAAGACATCACACTTTTTGCCCTCGCCCAGAGAGGCATGCGTTATGGCGAGTCAAGTGAGAGGAAGACCCCTGGAGGCAAGTTGAGTGAGATAATATTTTCACGGCTGGGGTTGAATCGGGAAGCGGACTGCTGCGCGGAAGATCATTCGGAAAACACATAAATTAATTTAAGAGAACTTCCTCGTGATGTCATCATCCTAACACTCTGTAAATAACGCTCCGCGCCACGCTACCAGCTGATTTTATAACCTCCTTCCTCACAGTTCGAGTAAATATTGATTTGAAAAAATGGAATATAACGTTTTGAATGACAATCTCTTTCTCTTCCGTTCGAAATGTTACTCTTTTATCAGTTGGCCGGTTTCAAATTATAGCATCTGAATTTCACTCGTACTGTTAAAACTGCTCTCCGATTAAGGTGCCGTAAAATAACCACAGGTGAGCAGAATTTTATATAGGTGTTTATGCTAGCGTACCATTTAACTTCGGCTTAACCTAGTCACAGTTAGTAAACAGTTAGTAAACCGTTAGTAAACACACCGACAGCTGGTTTGGTTGGCGAAAGGCCTCAGACTAGGTCCGGTGTGGCGCCAGTTTTCCCGGAGACTCGTACAATTTCTTGAAGCTGTTGATACCAAGAGAAGCACATGGCTTTGATGTTTCACTGGGGATTTAATTCCCAGACCCGATGGTCAATGGCAGAAAACTCCATCTATTAGATTAGCCCTGCCTCAATCTATTCTTTCGTAGATTGGTTCTGACTACTAATGGCGTGGGCATATGCGAAATTGCGTTTATCACTTTCTCACCTGTGTTCGAATATGTTACCAAACACGATTTCTACTTAAATTTGAAGTCATGATACTAGTATGCCTTCGTTTGGGTGAGGTCTGGACTTCACAGTGGTTGCTGAATAATTGGAAAAACCGGGGTTTTGTTTTTTTCGATTTTATTTGTAGCAGTTTGGATTTGGAAGCAGTGCAATGTCCAGCATTTAGGTTCCGTAGCAAAATAATCTTCCTGTACCCACCCAAAGCTTTCTTTCACGGATTTCATCATCTAGATTATTTCCACTGTTAACTTCACATTTGAGAACTCCCTACCATGGATAACGACGCCGTCGCCTTTTCATACATTTCTCTACCGATGATAAAACGTTTTATCATTGGTATGGGAAGGCACCGGCCGAGTGCACAAGTGAGTACACGGCCCCTGTAGTATCTTGTGTGGTCGTCAGGGAAATATAAGGTTCTTAGGAACCAAGCAGGACGGTACGAGTAGAGCGAACCTTTGAGGTAAAAACTGATGAAAAGATAAATAAATCTAGTGTTTCGAATGCAGTATCTTCTCGTGAAGTATTTTCTAGATGGTAAATCCGCAGATATAAGTGTAGAATGCTTTCGCAAAATCTCGTCTTTTAATGGTTATGAAAATTCCTCCGAAATCAAAATGAACCCCTCGTTCAGGAAGTACAGAAACATTACCATCCTCATTAAACATTGAAATATTGACCAAAAAATTACATTATTAAATCTTTATTTTGTTTAAATTTGAAATACCGTGTATTATTTAATGATTAATATCGTACTTAATCGTAAAATTTTTCCGGAGCTTTTAATTGAGGAAAGTTTCATTGGG
The DNA here is from genome assembly GCF_022747635.1 of Hetaerina americana. Taxonomy (NCBI): domain Eukaryota; kingdom Metazoa; phylum Arthropoda; class Insecta; order Odonata; family Calopterygidae; genus Hetaerina; species Hetaerina americana. The sequence continues at coordinate 787,389 of NW_027286415.1, forward strand.
CTAAAGCAGAGAAAAGGATTGGGATAAGGTTGGAAACAATAGGGCTAGAGAAAAGGAGAAAGTAGGCATATATTATGAAGTGCACTAATCCAGCATTTATTGATAAGGTGGATGATATGTGGTCATATAATTTCTACACTTAGTAAATTGGTGCGTCTGGTGCAAAGGAAATTGCAGTTTTGGAATACACCTATCCCTTTTCTTACGAGGAAACGAGTACAATGCGCAATGTACTATTGCTGGCTATTCATTATTGAGCGTTTTTACCCTTCTGAAATAAACGCATGGCCTCCTACTCACTTCATTCAATCTGCGTTGGTACTTCATAGCGTTCGTTCACCTTCGTTTTTATCCCTGGCTAATAGCGTTCCGCCCGTTGAAATAGAGCGTGCCTTACGGGTTTGAAAGGCTTACGGATCGCGTCGTTTTTAGAGGCTCTTGAGGATATGAGTTGATGGGATAGGTCAGCGCCATTGTGTCTATTTTCGAAGGGCTGTGAATTAGGGCCGGCAGCATTCGTAGATCGCATTCGGTCCCCGCGTTGCGGAACGCCTCCGCAAATATACGATCGTCTGATTCCGGTCTGCGAGTTAAATTTTGTCCATGCATCAGACTCAATATCCTCGCAGTGAAGTGAATAACGCACTCAGACGAAATCAGTCTCAATAAACCAAAGTTTTATAGGCCTGGAAGGAGTGGAGACGAGCGTGGGGCTCATCTGCAAACTGAGGAAACCATACAATATTAGCCGAGGTGAGCTTTTGACGGCCAAGTATTTTCATTGAACTTGGAAGCACTTTATTTCCTTTTACATCGGGGACAAATGGATGTCGAACGAAGACATTCGATCCACAAAATCATTCAATTCATCAGATCATTGACTATTTGCACCCATCAAACAATGAAATCAGTGAACCATCCTTCGAAATCATTGAAATTTCTTGCGGTTCGACTGATTGAACTCATGGAATCGCAAAAAAAACATTTAAATATCAATTTAGTGAAAAAATTCAATTATTCGAAATCGTCGGGTCATCGAACTCGTTTTCGTCATAACAATAGAAATGATAAAAAAGGACCACCACATATTTTTAGAAAAATTGTTCATTCATATTATCTATCCATCAGACTATCAATAAAGACTATTAATGTTCGTTCGACAACTTTAACGAAGAGGATGGATATCCACTCCACAGTGCGTGGAAAAGAATTATTCCGCGCAAATATGAGGACGCTCCCTGATTGGCCAAAGAAATTTCCCGGTGGTGGCGCCGGATTTTTCCCTATATAAGACGGGACAACAAGCTTCTTTTTATCCTTGACCTGAGGACGCCAGCAGGATAGCTGGCGAAACTGTTGTGCATTTAAACGACGTACGCGGACGCAGCCCGAAAAATGTGGAAATCACAAAGACTATTAATGATAAATGTATCAAAATTCGATAGCAATCATATATTCAACTTTAAAATATTAAACTTCGATTGTATCGTCGAACAACCCCGCCTCGGAGAGACTATTCCAACCCCACGTCCCATTTTCAGCATCCAGTATTTGTAGACCACGGAATTAGGGACAAAAATACAGATGTAGCACTTCATTTAGGTATTTGTTTATTCGGGACTGACAAAACGAATTCAAAAGAGGCCCAGCCACCGAGAGGCGGGCTTTCCCCAAATCGGAATAGAATTCGCTATAGGTATGCGCCAAGCCTAAAAGAAGGGATCGGAATGCCGCAGAAGTTAGTTAACCTAATTTGCGTGGGAGCTTCACGTCAGGAAATGGTTGATCAAAAACTTGATTGCTGCGGAAATACCTCCCTCCAGTTGCAAATGTGCTGCGCCGATTAATGTACGTGCTATTTTGCAGATGGCTATCGTTAGGTTACGGAAAATGTACCGAGAGCACACGCGCGTGTGATTGCCCCTATCGACTGACATTTTCACCACCCTTTACTGCACAATGAGCGGAGAGATAGTGGCCAGTGTGCTTGGATTTGGTGTGCATAAGCTTAACCTATTTGAAGGTTCAATCGGACTAAATGTGATGGCGATATCTAATTTCACGGGAACTCTGTCGAATTCCGCCGAAATTTCGGAGCTCTGCGGAACGAACAGGCGTGCAGGTCATTCGCAAACTTACGCTTAAAAAATTATTATTTGTATTTCAAGGTAAAATCAAATGAAATGAACACGTTAAATTATTCAAATAATGCAGATGTAAATGTACATGCACAATGGTATAATTGAGTCCTCTACGCGCACGAGAGCAGCTGTTGGTAACAAGAAGTTTAATAACTAAGACTAGACGAGACGAAGGCAGTATACCGGGCTACTCTGAATAAAAAAGGAATATACCTTTCCACCCTACCGCGTTCGGACAAAGTTATTCTGATCCCTTACCGTTCTTGGAAAACATGGCATCCTAAATCTATATGTTTACACTTAATCTTTCTAATTTTATTGAAATTATCTCTCCTTCCGTAGTGCGATGGAGGCAAAAATACATTTTCAACATCACTACTAAAGATAATCCAATTAATGCAAGCGCTTCAATCTTTAGTTTAACCTCCGCACCGTGAGTGATTCTCAGCCTAGTTCCTCTAATAATCAAGATTCGATACTAAGTTTATCATGAGAATGTTTTATTATTCTAGCATCTCTACGCTGCAGGCGAAGATTTAAAATTATAAATTGTTTGGCAATAACCGTAACATCTGGATAAACAAATGTTTATGTGTATGGAATATATTTTAGTTTTAATGAGTATCCTCCGCTTATTCCCGACCCAGGCTAAAACATATAAACACTCATTACGTCGTTCACTTTAAGACTAAGTAAAGTACAAAAAAACCTCGTATTGTTTCAGAAATGTATTCCCTTTAAACTGTTTCACTTTAAACTCGAGGTATTCTAATCAGGGACTCAAAGCTAACAATCCATTCGAAATTGACGTCATTTCTGAAATCACATTTGGGAATACTGAGCTGCCTTACTCCAAAACCATGCCCAGCTTCGGTACACAATATTCCTGAACTCGCCACGGGATAATTAAATATTGCATATTTGGAATAAAGTCATTATGGTGCCATAACAGTTTGTGATGAACAAAAACGTAATGTTTTTACATAACCTATGGTTCCATGTTAAAACATTAATGTTCCATAAAGTTTGACCCTTTGTCTCTTGACTGTCTGCAGTGATTCGACGGTTAAATATAGCCTTAAGCTGCCGCGTCTTCTAAAATCTCGAGTTCACCAATTCTTTTTTTGTTCTCAAATATGAACACATTGTTATGAAAATTTAGGTTGTTTAAGTACCTGTACACGTCAAAAATATCTACCTGGAATATTTCTATTCTCTATCTATGCTAAAAGTTAACCTTCTTACATAATTGATGTATTTTCAGGGAGAGAGAAATTTTCCTTCCACAAGGCCTATTCTGAGGCGGCATACGATTCCATTCCAGCCCACGTCAGGAAATCTCGTTCGGTTGAAATTCGTGTGTACAAATTATATGATGTTTTAAGATTAAGGAATATTATCATTTATAATGAATCGTGTATCAATCTCACTTTGTTATTTCCTAAATTAAATTTGTAATCGTATGGCTAATTCATGTTCTTTTTTATTGAAAATACTATCAATTCTAACATTTTAACTTTTTGTTTGCTTCATTGTTCTAAGGAATAATAAAGATTATTCTATTCTATTTCCATTTCACTTTATTCATTTCTCTATCATACTATTCTATTCTTGCATTCTATTCTCTCCTCTTATTCTTCTATTCTATTCTCTCCTACCCCCTCCAACATTCATACAAGTTCAACTTGATTTAATGGTAAAATATATTCCTGGTCTTGATATTTTCTTCGACACACACATTCATGAATTTCTTTGTCTACCCTTTCCTCCCAAATTCTTCTTTCACGTTGGATGATTTTAATCCGCTCTATTCTCTCGTCATGTGTAATCTAGTAGAGCACTCGTCTTTCATACTTGTTCATTTCCGGTGAATTCAATCCATTTTCATTTATAGCCCAATAATTTCTCATTCTATTCTATTTTTGCCATGAATAATTCCAAAATGACCAATACCCTTTTCTCTGGCAAGTCGACATGTATCTTTATCCTGGAATCCAAAACATCCCTTCCATCTAATACGGTGAGAAAGAGCATACCTTTCCAGGCTGCCATTTTTGGTGCTCTATGCAAACAATGATTCGTTTGCATTCTCCGCATGCCATCCACAGCACTTCGGTCAACGCTCGCTCATCTTTTAGGACATTCATTAAACCTATCATCTTTTGCAAACATCCTGCCAAGGCTCACAAAATAGTTAAATCGCTCAATTATTTTCCGTTGACCTCCATAATGGCCCCCACTGTGCCCATACACCCTACCAAAGAAATCTTTCTTCATTTTTGGAGCATTTACCCCAAAATATCATCATCCTTGGATTAATGCGCAATGAATGGATAGTATGAATGGCGTAATTAATAAAGTATTTGAAGAGGTAAACATTGATTGTTAAAAAAAGTTTTGATAATTACGTATATGTGATTATGTATAATTATTACGTATAATTACGTGCGTATAACACATGCGAAAACTGTTGTTTACGTGAAATTATTGGATAAAAGCTAACTTGCGTTTCTTAAATGAAGCCCCTTGGGCAAAGAAAGCGCACTACCATGCAAAAACGAAAGGAACCAATGTTGTTTTCTAAGAATAATTTAGAACGTTAATTCATCTTGAAATACTTGTATTGAAAAACATGAAAAGATATGGAAATCAGCCGGCGGATAGGAATGAACGATCTCATCTCGGCCAAAATGCTTTCCTGGAAATTGTTGGGAAACGAGTAATTTAACGTTCATCTCATTTGATATTTCGTCATTTGAGAGTTAAAAGTAAGAATGCCAATAATGGGAAGAGAGTGATTAATTATTATCTCTGATTTATTGTTGATAATATTTCAAAGTGAATATAGCCACTTAGTTCGCCTAAAATTCGCCAATTAACACCTCACGAGCATTTTCACTTTCAGGGGAGGAAGTTAATTTAATACTTCCCCCACCTTTATAGGATAAGGGGAATTACGAACTGGGTCATTCTATTGCCGTCATTATTCTTAGGGAATAGGAAACGTGAATATTGACTCAGTGCTATATGATAATCATCGCATGCAGAGCGTGTATGAACAGAAATGCATTGAGAGCTTAGCTAAAAATGGCATTCATTATTTTAGCATTTTGACGT
>NW_027286416.1:0-26420 GCF_022747635.1 Hetaerina americana
TTTCACCTAGAACCCACACGGGGGTATTGGCACTTTCCATGGAAAAATGTGAAAAATTAAAATTTCTAAAAATGAAATAAATGCCTTCTATACACCTCAAACATTCACTCTAAAATGGAAGATTGTTGTTTTTCGCAATATTTTTGGAAATTTGGGCTCTTTTACTAACGTTAACACTTGCGCTGAGGCATCTTTTATGCTCATTTCTTGTCTTTAATGATTTATTCTGGGTTTTATTTTGTTTATTTGATGAAAATGAACAACAATACACACCATGGAAACATTTTTGTTTGATACGTGTCGAGTGAGATTTTCACCTAGAACCCACACGGGGGTATTGGCACTTTCCATGGAAAAATGTGAAAAATTAAAATTTCTAAAAATGAAATAAATGCCTTCTATACACCTCAAACATTCACTCTAAAATGGTAGATTGTTGTTTTTCGCAATATTTTTTGTGAAATTTGGGCTCTTTTACTAACATTAACACTTGCGCTGAGGCATCTTTTATGCTCATTTCTTGTCTGTAATGATTTATTCAGGGTTTTATTTTGTTTATTTGATGAAAATGAACAACAATACACACCATGGAAACATTTTTGTTTGATTCGTGTCGGCTGAGATTTTCACGTAGAACCCAAAGGGGGGGGTATTGGCACTTTTCATGGAAAAATGTGAAAAATTAAAATTTCTAAAAATGAAATAAATGCCTTCTATACACCTTAAACATTCACTCTATAATGGAAGATTGTTGTTTTTCGCAATATTTTTGGAAATTTGGGCTCTTTTACTAACGTTAACACTTGCGCTGAGGCATCTTTTATGCTCATTTCTTGTCTTTAATGATTTATTCTGGGTTTTATTTTGTTTATTTGATGAAAATGAACAACAATACACACCATGGAAACATTTTTGTTTGATTCGTGTCGAGTGAGATTTTCACCTAGAACCCAAAGGGGGGGTATTGGCACTTTTCATGGAAAAATGTGAATAATTAAAATTTCTAAAAATGAAATAAATGCCTTCTATACACCTCTAACATTCACTCTATAATGGAAGATTGTTGTTTTTCGTAATATTTTTGGAAATTTGAGCTCTTTTACTAACATTAACACTTGCGCTGAGGCATCTTTTATGCTCATTTCTTGTCTTTAATGATTTATTCTGGGTTTTATTTTTTTTATTTGATGAAAATGAACAACAATACACACCATGGAAACATTTTTGTTTGATTCGTGTCGAGTGAGATTTTCACGTAGAACCCAAAGGGGGGGTATTGGCACTTTTCATGGAAAAATGTGAAAAATTAAAATTTCAAAAAATGAAATAAATGCCTTCTATACACCTTAAACATTCACTCTATAATGGAAGATTGTTGTTTTTCGCAATATTTTTGGAAATTTGGGCTCTTTTACTAACATTAACACTTGCGCTGAGGCATCTTTTATGCTCATTTCTTGTCTTTAATGATTTATTCTGGGTTTTATTTTGTTTATTTGATGAAAATGAACAACAATACACACCATGGAAACATTTTTGTTTGATTCGTGTCGAGTGAGATTTTCACCTAGAACCCAAAGGGGGGGGTATTGGCACTTTTCATGGAAAAATGTGAAAAATTAAAATTTCTAAAAATAAAATAAATGCCTTCTATACCCCTCAAACATTCACCCTATTATTGAAGATTGTTGTTTTTCGCAATATTTTTGGAAATTTGGGCTCTTTTACTAACATTAACACGTGCGCTGAGGCATCTTTTATGCTCATTTCTTGTCTTTATATTCTGGGTTTTATTTTGTTTATTTGATGAAAATGAACAACAATACACACCATGGAAACATTTATTTTGATTCGTGTCGAGTGAGATTTTCCCCTAGAACCCAAAGGGGGGGTATTGGAACTTTTCATGGAAAAATGTGAAAAATTAAAATTTCTAAAAATGAAATAAATGCCTTCTATACACCTCAAACATTCACTCTATAGTGGAAGATTGTTGTTTTTCGCAATATTTTTGGAAATTTGGGCTCTTTTACTAACATTAACACCTGCGCTGAGGCATCTTTTATGCTCATTTCTTGTCTTTAATGATTTATTCTGGGTTTTATTTTGTTTATTTGATGAAAATGAACAACAATACACACCATGGAAACATTTTTGTTTGATTCGTGTCGAGTGAGATTTTCACCTAGAACCCAAAGGGGGGGGTATTGGCACTTTTCATGGAAAAATGTAAAAAATTAAAATTTCTAAAAATAAAATAAATGCCTTCTATACCCCTCAAACATTCACCCTATAATTGAAGATTGTTGTTTTTCGCAATATTTTTGGAAATTTGGGCTCTTTTACTAACATTAACACGTGCGCTGAGGCATCTTTTATGCTCATTTCTTGTCTTTATATTCTGGGTTTTATTTTGTTTATTTGATGAAAATGAACAACAATACACACCATGGAAACATTTATTTTGGTTCGTGTCGAGTGAGATTTTCCCCTAGAACCCAAAGGGGGGGGTATTGGAACTTTTCATGGAAAAATGTGAAAAATTAAAATTTCTAAAAATGAAATAAATGCCTTCTATACACCTCAAACATTCACTCTATAATGGAAGATTGTTGTTTTTCGCAATATTTTTGGAAATTTGGGCTCTTTTACTAACGTTAACACTTGCGCTGAGGCATCTTTTATGCTCATTTCTTGTCTTATGTGATTTATTCTGGGTTTTATTTTGTTTATTTGATGAAAATGAACAACAATACACACCATGGAAACATTTTTGTTTGATACGTGTCGAGTGAGATTTTCACCTAGAACCCACACGGGGGTATTGGCACTTTCCATGGAAAAATGTGAAAAATTAAAATTTCTAAAAATGAAATAAATGCCTTCTATACACCTCAAACATTCACTCTAAAATGGTAGATTGTTGTTTTTCGCAATATTTTTGGAAATTTGGGCTCTTTTACTAACATTAACACTTGCGCTGAGGCATCTTTTATGCTCATTTCTTGTCTTTAATGATTTATTCTGGGTTTTATTTTGTTTATTTGAAGAAAATGAACAACAATATACACAATGGAAACATTTTTTTTTGATTCGTGTCGAGTGAGATTTTCACCTAGAACCCAAAGGGGGGGCACTTTTTATGGAAAAATGTGAAAATTTAAAATTTCTAAAAATGAAATAAATGCATTCTATACACCTGAAACATTCACTCTATCATGGAAGATTGTTGTTTTTCGCAATATTTTTGGAAATTTGGGCTCTTTTACTAACATTAACACTTGCGCTGAGGCATCTTTTATGCTCATTTCTTGTCTTTAATGATTTATTCTGGGTTTTATTTTGTTTATTTGAAGAAAATGAACAACAATATACACCATGGAAACATTTTTGTTTGATTCGTGTCGAGTGAGATTTTCACCTAGAACCCAAAGGGGGGGGTATTGGCACTTTTCATGGAAAAATGTGAATAATTAAAATTTCTAAAAATGAAATAAATGCCTTCTATACACCTTAAACATTCACTCTATAATGGAAGATTGTTGTTTTTCGCAATATTTTTGGAAATTTGGGCTCTTTTACTAACATTAACACTTGCGCTGAGGCATCTTTTATGCTCATTTCTTGTCTTTAATGATTTATTCTGGGTTTTATTTTGTTTATTTGATGAAAATGAACAACAATACACACCATGGAAACATTTTTGTTTGATTCGTGTCGAGTGAGATTTTCACCTAGAACCCAAAGGGGGGGTATTGGCACTTTTCATGGAAAAATGTGAAAAATTAAAATTTCTAAAAATGAAATAAATGCCTTCTATACACCTTAAACATTCACTCTATAATGGAAGATTGTTGTTTTTCGCAATATTTTTGGAAATTTGGGCTCTTTTACTAACATTAACACTTGCGCTGAGGCATCTTTTATGCTCATTTCTTGTCTTTAATGATTTATTCTGGGTTTTATTTTGTTTATTTGATGAAAATGAACAACAATACACACCATGGAAACATTTTTGTTTGATACTTGTCGAGTGAGATTTTCACCTAGAACCCAAAGGGGGGGTATTGGCACTTTCCATGGAAAAATGTGAAAAATTAAAATTTCTAAAAATGAAATAAATGCCTTCTATACACCTCAAACATTCACTCTATAATGGAGGATTGTTGTTTTTCGCAATATTTTTGAAAATTTGGGCTCTTTTACTGACATTTATCCTTGCGCTGAGGCATCTTTTATGCTCATTTCTTGTCTTTAATGATTTATTCTGGGTTTTATTTTGTTTATTTGATGAAAATGAACAACAATACACATCATGGAAACAATTTTTTTTGATTTGTGTCGAGTGAGATTTTCACCTAGAACCCACACGGGGGTATTGGCACTTTCCATGGAAAAATGTGATAAATTAAAATTTCTAAAAATGAAATAAATGCCTTCTATACACCTCAAACATTCACTCTAAAATGGAAGATTGTTGTTTTTCGCAATATTTTTGGAAATTTGGGCTCTTTTACTAGCATTAACACTTGCGCTAAGGCATCTTTTATGCTCATTTCTTGTCTTTATATTCTGGGTTTTATTTTGTTTATTTGATGAAATTGAACAACAATACACATCATCGAAACATTTTTGTTTGATTCGTGTCGAGTGAGATTTTCACCTAGAACCCAAAGGGGGGGTATTGGCACTTTTTATGGAAAAATGTGAAAAATTAAAATTTCTAAAAATGAAATAAATGCCTTCTATACACCTCAAACATTCACTCTATAATGGAAGATTGTTGTTTTTCGCAATATTTTTGGAAATTTGGGCTCTTTTACTAACATTAACACTTGCGCTGAGGCATCTTTTATGCTCATTTCTTGTCTTTAATGATTTATTCTGGGTTTTATTTTGTTTATTTGATGAAAATGAACAACAATACACACCATGGAAACATTTTTGTTTGATTTGTGTCGGGTGAGATTTTCACGTAGAACCCAAAGGGGGGGCATATTGGCATATTGGCACTTTTCATGGAAAAATGTGAATAATTAAAATTTCTAAAAATGAAATAAATGCCTTCTATACACCTTAAACATTCACTCTATAATGGAAGATTGTTGTTTTTCGCAATATTTTTGGAAATTTGGGCTCTTTTACTAACATTAACACTTGCGCTGAGGCATCTTTTATGCTCATTTCTTGTCTTTAATGATTTATTCTGGGTTTTATTTTGTTTATTTGATGAAAATGAACAACAATACACACCATGGAAACATTTTTGTTTGATTCGTGTCGAGTGAGATTTTCACCTAGAACCCAAAGGGGGGGTATTGGCACTTTTCATGGAAAAATGTGAAAAATTAAAATTTCTAAAAATGAAATAAATGCCTTCTATACACCTTAAACATTCACTCTATAATGGAAGATTGTTGTTTTTCGCAATATTTTTGGAAATTTGGGCTCTTTTACTAACATTAACACTTGCGCTGAGGCATCTTTTATGCTCATTTCTTGTCTTTATATTCTGGGTTTTATTTTGTTTATTTGATGAAATTGAACAACAATACACATCATGGAAACATTTTTGTTTGATTCGTGTCGAGTGAGATTTTCACCTAGAACCCAAAGGGGGGGTATTGGCACTTTTTATGGAAAAATGTGAAAATTTAAAATTTCTAAAAATGAAATAAATGCATTCTATAGACCTCAAACATTCACTCTATAATGGAAGATTGTTGTTTTTCGCAATATTTTTGGAAATTTGGGCTCTTTTACTAACATTAACACTTGCGCTGAGGCATCTTTTATGCTCATTTCTTGTCTTTAATGATTTATTTTGGGTTTTATTTTGTTTATTTGAAGAAAATGAAGAACAATATACACCATGGAAACATTTTTGTTTGATTCGTGTCGATCGAGATTTTCACCTAGAACCCAAAGGGGGGGGTATTGGCACTTTTCATGGAAAAATGTGAAAAATTAAAATTTCTAAAAATAAAATAAATGCCTTCTATACCCCTCAAACATTCACCCTATAATTGAAGATTGTTGTTTTTCGCAATATTTTTGGAAATTTGGGCTCTTTTACTAACATTAACACGTGCGCTGAGGCATCTTTTATGCTCATTTCTTGTCTTTATATTCTGGGTTTTATTTTGTTTATTTGATGAAAATGAACAACAATACACACCATGGAAACATTTTTGTTTGATTCGTGTCGAGTGAGATTTTCCCCTAGAACCCAAAGGGGGGGGTATTGGAACTTTTCATGGAAAAATGTGAAAAATTAAAATTTCTAAAAATGAAATAAATGCCTTCTATACACCTCAAACATTCACTCTATAATGGAAGATTGTTGTTTTTCGCAATATTTTTGGAAATTTGGGCTCTTTTACTAACGTTAACACTTGCGCTGAGGCATCTTTTATGCTCATTTCTTGTCTTTAATCATTTATTCTGGGTTTTATTTTGTTTATTTGATGAAAATGAACAACAATACACACCATGGAAACATTTTTGTTTGATACGCGTTGAGTGAGATTTTCACCTAGAACCCAATGGGGGGGGGTTTTGGCACTTTCCATGGAAAAATGTGAAAAATTAAAATTTCTAAAAATGAAATAAATGCCTTCTTTACACCTCAAACATTCACTCTATAATGGAAGATTGTTGTTTTTCGCAATATTTTTGGAAATTTGGGCTCTTTTACTAACATAAACACTTGCGCTGAGGCATCTTTTATGCTCATTTCTTGTCTTTAATGATTTATTCTGGGTTTTATTTTGTTTATTTGATGAAAATGAACAACAATACACACCATGAAAACATTTTTGTTTGATTCGTGTCGAGTGAGATTTTCACCTAGAACCCAAAGGGGGGGGTATTGGCACTTTTCATGGAAAAATGTGAAAAATTAAAATTTCTAAAAATGAAATAAATGCCTTCTATACACCTCAAACATTCACCCTATAATTGAAGATTGTTTTTTTTCGCAATATTTTTGGAAATTTGGGCTCTTTTACTAACATTAACACGTGCGCTGAGGCATCTTTTATGCTCATTTCTTGTCTTTATATCCTGGGTTTTATTTTGTTTATTTGATGAAAATGAACAACAATACACACCATGGAAACATTTTTGTTTGATACGTGTCGAGTGAGATTTTCACATAGAACCCAATGGGGGGGGGTTTTGGCACTTTTCATGGAAAAATGTGAAAAATTAAAATTTCCAAAAATGAAATAAATGCCTTCTATACACCTCAAACATTCACTCTATAATGGAAGATTGTTGTTTTTCGCAATATTTTTGGAAATTTGGGCTCTTTTACTAACATTAACACGTGCCCTGGGGCATTTTTTATGCTCATTTCTTGTCTTTAATGATTTATTCTGGGTTTTATTTTGTTTATTTGATGAAAATGAACAACAATACACACCATGGAAACATTTTTGTTTGATTCGTGTCGAGTGAGATTTTCACCTAGAACCCAAAGAGGGGGTATTGGAACTTTTCATGGAAAAATGTGAAAATTTAAAATTTCTAAAAATAAAATAAATGCATTCTATACCCCTCAAACATTCACCCTATAATTGAAGATTGTTGTTTTTCGCAATATTTTTGGAAATTTGGGCTCTTTTACTAACATTAACACTTGCGCTGAGGCATCTTTTATGCTCATTTCTTGTCTTTAATGATTTATTCTGGGTTTTATTTTGTTTATTTGAAGAAAATAAACAACAATATACACCTTGGAAACATTTTTGTTTGATTCGTGTCGAGTGAGATTTTCACCTAGAACCCAAAGGGGGGGGTATTGGCACTTTCCATGGAAAAATGTGAAAAATTAAAATTTCTAAAAATGAAATAAATGCCTTCTATACACCTTAAACATTCACTCTATAATGGAAGATTGTTGTTTTTCGCAGTATTTTTGGGAATTTGGGCTCTTTTACTAACATTAACACTTGCGCTGAGGCATCTTTTATGCTCATTTCTTGTCTTTATATTCTGGGTTTTATTTTGTTTATTTGATGAAATTGAACAACAATACACACCATGGAAACATTTATTTTGGTTCGTGTCGAGTGAGATTTTCACCTAGAACCCAAAGTGGGGGTTTTGGCACTTTTTATGGAAAAATGTGAAAATTTAAAATTTCTAAAAATGAAATAAATGCCTTCTATACACCTCAAACATTCACTCTATAATGGAAGATTGTTGTTTTCCGCAATATTTTTGGAAATTTGGGCTCTTTTACTAACATTAACACTTGCGCTGAGGCATCTTTTATGCTCATATCTTGTCTTTAATGATTTATTCTGGGTTTTATTTTGTTTATATGAAGAAAATGAACAACAATATACATCATGGAAACATTTTTGTTTGATTCGTGTTGAGTGAGATTTTCACGTAGAACCCAAAGGGGGGGGTATTGGCACTTTTCATGGAAAAATGTGAAAAATTAAAATTTCTAAAAATGAAATAAATGCCTTCTATACACCTTAAACATTCACTCTATAATGGAAGATTGTTGTTTTTCGCAATATTTTTGGAAATTTGGGCTCTTTTACTAACATTAACACTTGCGCTGAGGCATCTTTAATGCTCATTTCTTGTCTTTATATTCTGGGTTTTATTTTGTTTATTTGATGAAATTGAACAACAATACACATCATGGAAACATTTTTGTTTGATTCGTGTCGAGTGTGATTTTCACCTAGAACCCAAAGGGGGGGTATTGGCACTTTTTATGGAAAAATGTGAAAATTTAAAATTTCTAAAAATGAAATAAATGCATTCTATAGACCTCAAACATTCACTCTATAATGGAAGATTGTTGTTTTTCGCAATATTTTTGGAAATTTGGGCTCTTTTACTAACATTAACACTTGCGCTGAGGCATCTTTAATGCTCATTTCTTGTCTTTAATGATTTATTCTGGGTTTATTTTGTTTATTTGAAGAAAATGAAGAACAATATACACCATGGAAACATTTTTGTTTGATTCGTGTCGAGTGAGATTTTCACCTAGAACCCAAAGGGGGGGGTATTGGCACTTTTCATGGAAAAGTGTGAAAAATTAAAATTTCTAAAAATAAAATAAATGCCTTCTATACCCCTCAAACATTCACCCTATAATTGAAGATTGTTGTTTTTCGCAATATTTTTGGAAATTTGGGCTCTTTTACTAACATTTACACGTGCGCTGAGGCATCTTTTATGCTCATTTCTTGTCTTTATATTCTGGGTTTTATTTTGTTTATTTGATGAAAATGAACAACAATACACACCATGATAACATTTTTGTTTGATTCGTGTCGAGTGAGATTTTCCCCTAGAACCCAAAGGGGGGGGTATTGGAACTTTTCATGGAAAAATGTGAAAAATTAAAATTTCTAAAAATGAAATAAATGCCTTCTATACACCTCAAACATTCACTCTATAATGGAAGATTGTTGTTTTTCGCAATATTTTTGGAAATTTGGGCTCTTTTACTAACGTTAACACTTGCGCTGAGGCATCTTTTATGCTCATTTCTTGTCTTTAATGATTAATTCTGGGTTTTATTTTGTTTATTTGATGAAAATGAACAACAATACACACCATGGAAACATTTTTGTTTGATACGTGTCGAGTGAGATTTTCACCTAGAACCCAATGGGGGGGGGTTTTGGCACTTTCCATGGAAAAATGTGAAAAATTAAAATTTCTAAAAATGAAACAAATGCCTTCTTTACACCTCAAACATTCACTCTATAATGGAAGATTGTTGTTTTTCGCAATATTTTTGGAAATTTGGGCTCTTTTACCAACATAAACACTTGCGCTGAGGCATCTTTTATGCTCATTTCTTGTCTTTAATGATTTATTCTGGGTTTTATTTTGTTTATTTGATGAAAATGAACAACAATACACACCATGAAAACATTTTTGTTTGATTCGTGTCGAGTGAGATTTTAACCTAGAACCCAAAGGGGGGGGTATTGGCACTTTTCATGGAAAAATGTGAAAAATTAAAATTTCTAAAAATGAAATAAATGCCTTCTATACACCTCAAACATTCACTCTAAAATGGAAGATTGTTGTTTTTCGCAATATTTTTGGAAATTTGGGCTCTTTTACTAGCATTAACACTTGCGCTAAGGCATCTTTTATGCTCATTTCTTGTCTTTAATGATTTATTCTGGGTTTTATTTTGTTTATTTGATGAAAATGAACAACAATACACACCATGGAATCATTTTTGTTTGATACTTGTCGAGTGAGATTTTCACCTAGAACCCAAAGGGGGGGTATTGGCACTTTCCATGGAAAAATGTGAAAAATTAAAATTTCTAAAAATGAAATAAATGCCTTCTATACACCTCAAACATTCACTCTATAATGGAGGATTGTTGTTTTTCGCAATATTTTTGAAAATTTGGGCTCTTTTACTGACATTTATCCTTGCGCTGAGGCATCTTTTATGCTCATTTCTTGTCTTTAATGATTTATTCTGGGTTTTATTTTGTTTATTTGATGAAAATGAACAACAATACACATCATGGAAACAATTTTTTTTGATTTGTGTCGAGTGAGATTTTCACCTAGAACCCACACGGGGGTATTGGCACTTTCCATGGAAAAATGTGATAAATTAAAATTTCTAAAAATGAAATAAATGCCTTCTATACACCTCAAACATTCACTCTAAAATGGAAGATTGTTGTTTTTCGCAATATTTTTGGAAATTTGGGCTCTTTTACTAGCATTAACACTTGCGCTAAGGCATCTTTTATGCTCATTTCTTGTCTTTATATTCTGGGTTTTATTTTGTTTATTTGATGAAATTGAACAACAATACACATCATCGAAACATTTTTGTTTGATTCGTGTCGAGTGAGATTTTCACCTAGAACCCAAAGGGGGGGTATTGGCACTTTTTATGGAAAAATGTGAAAAATTAAAATTTCTAAAAATGAAATAAATGCCTTCTATACACCTCAAACATTCACTCTATAATGGAAGATTGTTGTTTTTCGCAATATTTTTGGAAATTTGGGCTCTTTTACTAACATTAACACTTGCGCTGAGGCATCTTTTATGCTCATTTCTTGTCTTTAATGATTTATTCTGGGTTTTATTTTGTTTATTTGATGAAAATGAACAACAATACACACCATGGAAACATTTTTGTTTGATTCGTGTCGAGTGAGATTTTCACCTAGAACCCAAAGGGGGGGGTATTGGCACTTTCCATGGAAAAATGTGAAAAATTAAAATTTCTAAAAATGAAATAAATGCCT
This sequence comes from Hetaerina americana, assembly GCF_022747635.1. NCBI lineage: Eukaryota > Metazoa > Arthropoda > Insecta > Odonata > Calopterygidae > Hetaerina > Hetaerina americana. The sequence continues at coordinate 11,277 of NW_027286416.1, forward strand.
TCTATACACCTTAAACATTCACTCTATAATGGAAGATTGTTGTTTTTCGCAGTATTTTTGGAAATTTGGGCTCTTTTACTAACATTAACACTTGCGCTGAGGCATCTTTTATGCTCATTTCTTGTCTTTATATTCTGGGTTTTATTTTGTTTATTTGATGAAATTGAACAACAATACACACCATGGAAACATTTTTGTTTGATTCGTGTCGAGTGAGATTTTCACGTAGAACCCAAAGGGGGGGGTATTGGCACTTTTCATGGAAAAATGTGAAAAATTAAAATTTCTAAAAATGAAATAAATGCCTTCTATACACCTTAAACATTCACTCTATAATGGAAGATTGTTGTTTTTCGCAATATTTTTGGAAATTTGGGCTCTTTTACTAACATTAACACTTGCGCTGAGGCATCTTTTATGCTCATTTCTTGTCTTTATATTCTGGGTTTTATTTTGTTTATTTGATGAAATTGAACAACAATACACATCATGGAAACATTTTTGTTTGATTCGTGTCGAGTGAGATTTTCACCAAGAACCCAAAGGGGGGGTATTGGCACTTTTCATGGAAAAATGTGAAAAATTAAAATTTCTAAAAATGAAATGAATTCCTTCCATACACCTCAAACATTCACTCTATTAGAGAAGATTGTTGTTTTTCCCAATATTTTTTGAAATTTTGTCTCTTTTACAAACATTAACACTTGGGCTGAGGCATCTTTTATGCTCATTTCTTGTCTTTAATGATTTATTCTGGGTTTTATTTTGTTTATTTGATGAAAATGAACAACAATACACACCATGGAATCATTTTTGTTTGATTCGTGTCGAGTGAGATTTCCACCTAGAACCCAAAGGGATTGGCACTTTTCATGGAAAAATATGAAAATTTAAAATTTCTAAAAATGAAATAAATGCCTTCTATACACCTCAAACATTCTATCTATAATGGAAGATTGTTGTTTTCGGCAATATTTTTTGAAATTTGGGCTCTTTTACTATCATTAACACTTGCGCTGAGGCATCTTTTATGCTCATTTCTTGTCTTTAATGATTTATTCTGGGTTTTATTTTGTTTATTTGATGAAAATGAACAACAATACACATCATGGAAACAATTTTTTTTGATTTGTGTCGAGTGAGATTTTCACCTAGAACCCACACGGGGGTATTGGCACTTTCCATGGAAAAATGTGAAAAATTAAAATTTCTAAAAATGAAATTAATGCCTTCTATACACCTCAAACATTCACTCTAAAATGGAAGATTGTTGTTTTTCGCAATATTTTTGGAAATTTGGGCTCTTTTACTAGTATTAACACTTGCGCTAAGGCATCTTTTATGCTCATTTCTTGTCTTTAATGATTTATTCTGGGTTTTATTTTGTTTATTTGATGAAAATGAACAACAATACACATCATGGAAACAATTTTGTTTGATTTGTGTCGAGTGAGATTTTCACCTAGAACCCACACGGGGGTATTGGCACTTTCCATGGAAAAATGTGAAAAATTAAAATTTCTAAAACTGAAATAAATGCCTTCTATTCACCTCAAACATTCACTCTAAAATGGTAGATTGTTGTTTTTCGCAATATTTCTGAAAATTTGGGCTCTTTTACTGACATTTATCCTTGCGCTGAGGCATCTTTTATGCTCATTTCTTGTCTTTAATGATTTATTCTGGGTTTTATTTTTTTTATTTGATGAAAATGAACAACAATACACACCATGGAAACATTTTTGTTTGATTCGAGTCGAGTTAGATTTTCACCTAGAACCCAAAGGGGGGGTTTAGGCACTTTTCATGGAAAAATGTGAAAAATTAAAATTTCCAAAAATGAAATAAATGCCTTCTATACACCTCAAACATTCACTCTATAATGGAAGATTGAGGTTTTTCGCAATATTTTTGGAAATTTGGGCTCTTTTACCAACATTAACACGTGCGCTGGGGCATCTTTTATGCTCATTTCTTGTCTTTAATGATTTATTCAGGGTTTTATTTTGTTTATTTGATGAAAATGAACAACAATACACACCATGGAAACATTTTTGTTTGATTCGTGTCGAGTGAGATTTTCACCTAGAACCCAAAGGGGGGGGTATTGGCACTTTCCATGGAAAAATGTGAAAAATTAAAAATTCTAAAAATGAAATAAATGCCTTCTATACACCTCAAACATTCACTCTATAATTGAAGATTGTTGTTTTTCGCAATATTTTTGGAAATTTGGGCTCTTTTACTTACATTAACACGTGCGCTGGGGCATCTTTTATGCTCATTTCTTGTCTTTAATGATTTATTCAGGGTTTTATTTTGTTTATTTGTTGAAAACGAACAACAATACACACCATGGAAACATTTTGTTTTGATTCGTGTCGAGTGAGATTTTCCCCTAGAACCCAAAGGGGGGGGTATTGGCACTTTTCATGGAAAAATGTGAAAAATAAAAATTTCTAAAAATGAAATAAATGCCTTCTATACACCTCAAACATTCACTCTATAATGGAAGATTGTTGTTTTTCGCAATATTTTTGGAAATTTGGGCTCTTTTACTAACATTAACACTTGCGCTTAGGCATCTTTTATGCTCATTTCTTGTCTTTAATGATTTATTCTGGGTTTTATTTTGTTTATTTGATGAAAATGAACAACAATACACACCATGGAATCATTTTTGTTTGATTCCATTCGAGTGAGATTTTCACCTAAAACCCAAAGGGGGGGTATTGGCACTTTCCATGGAAAAATGTGAAAAATTAAAATTTCTAAAAATGAAATAAATGCCTTCTATACACCTGAAAAATTCACTCTATAATGGAAGATTGTTGTTTTTCGCAATATTTTTGGAAATTTGGGCTCTTTTACTAACATTAACACTTGCGCTGAGGCATCTTTTATGCTCATTTCTTGTCTTTAATGATTTATTCTGGGTTTTATTTTGTTTATTTGATGAAAATGAACAACAATACACACCATGGAAACATTTTTGTTTGATTCGTGTCGAGTGAGATTTTCACGTAGAACCCAAAGGGGGGGGGTATTGGCACTTTTCATGGAAAAATGTGAAAAATTAAAATTTCTAAAAATGATTCGTTGTCTCAGGCGTGACTTCATGGAATCGACTTAACATAATGAAAGGAGAAACTTTGTAATTCCACATAGATTTATTCGACGGACGACCTAGGTTTCGACGTGGCACGTCATCATCAGGTACATTTTGTAAAGAAGACAGAGAATATATAGTCACACAAATTGGGGGGGTGGGTTGGGGGGGGGGGGAAGGCGAGAAGAGAGACAACTCCCCGGTCTGAGGTGAGGGTAAGGGGGTGGAAGAGGGGAAAAAACCCAGGGGGGGGGGTGTTGGCCCGGAGGTGGTTAAGGGGGTTGAGAGCAAGGGGCTAGAAGAAAGGAAAGGATTAGGAACTCTGTAAACTCAGGAAGGGGGAGGTGGTGAAGGGGACGCGTGGATCAGGAGGGAGAGGGGAAACCCAGAATATACGTAAAAACGCTGTATTAAGAGCCGGTAGGGGAGGAGGTAAGGTAGGTGGGGTGTCATTAGGTGTGGAAGGAAGGAAGGTCTAGAAGGGGGGAGTGGGAAGGGTACAAGATTTCGTTAACAATGGTAACCTTATTCTTAACACATTTCAAAATTTCAAATTGCTCTAGCGCGTCAAGCCTTTGTCCTTTCTTCTCAAAATGTAAGAACTCTGGCACAAAATCACTCCGATGATTCTCGTCCAGCAGATGTTTGGCAAAGAGAGACGCCGAGTCCTTATTTTTGACGCACGATTGGTGTTCCTTGATCCTCTCTTTAAACTTTCTCCCAGTCTGGCCGATGTATCCTGCTCCACATTGACAATTTAATTTATAAACACCACTTTTCTCACTTGTAGGGATTCTGTCTTTGGTATGAGAAATTAAATTCCTCATGCACTGTTTGTTATAAAACGCTAGTCTAATTTTGTCTTTGGGGATTTTTCTGGATCTCAATGGAGAAGGTTTCTCTATTTAGGCCCATTATCCCTGAGGGTATGCAGAAAAATCCCCAAAGACAAAATTAGACTAGCGTTTTATAACAAACAGTGCATGAGGAATTTAATTTCTCATACCAAAGACAGAATCCCTACAAGTGAGAAAAGTGGTGTTTATAAATTAAATTGTCAATGTGGAGCAGGATACATCGGCCAGACTGGGAGAAAGTTTAAAGAGAGGATCAAGGAACACCAATCGTGCGTCAAAAATAAGGACTCGGCGTCTCTCTTTGCCAAACATCTGCTGGACGAGAATCATCGGAGTGATTTTGTGCCAGAGTTCTTACATTTTGAGAAGAAAGGACAAAGGCTTGACGCGCTAGAGCAATTTGAAATTTTGAAATGTGTTAAGAATAAGGTTACCATTGTTAACGAAATCTTGTACCCTTCCCACTCCCCCCTTCTAGACCTTCCTTCCTTCCACACCTAATGACACCCCACCTACCTTACCTCCTCCCCTACCGGCTCTTAATACAGCGTTTTTACGTATATTCTGGGTTTCCCCTCTCCCTCCTGATCCACGCGTCCCCTTCACCACCTCCCCCTTCCTGAGTTTACAGAGTTCCTAATCCTTTCCTTTCTTCTAGCCCCTTGCTCTCAACCCCCTTAACCACCTCCGGGCCAACACCCCCCCCCCTGGGTTTTTTCCCCTCTTCCACCCCCTTACCCTCACCTCAGACCGGGGAGTTGTCTCTCTTCTCGCCTTCCCCCCCCCCCAACCCACCCCCCCAATTTGTGTGACTATATATTCTCTGTCTTCTTTACAAAATGTACCTGATGATGACGTGCCACGTCGAAACCTAGGTCGTCCGTCGAATAAATCTATGTGGAATTACAAAGTTTCTCCTTTCATTATTCTAAAAATGAAATAAATGCCTTCTATACACCTTAAACATTCACTCTATAATGGAAGATTGTTGTTTTTCGCAATATTTTTGGAAATTTGGGCTCTTTTACTAACATTAACACTTGCGCTGAGGCATCTTTTATGCTCATTTCTTGTCTTTATATTCTGGGTTTTATTTTGTTTATTTGATGAAATTGAACAACAATACACATCATGGAAACATTTTTGTTTGATTCGTGTCGAGTGAGATTTTCACCTAGAACCCAAAGGGGGGGTATTGGTACTTTTTATGGAAAAATGTGAAAATTTAAAATTTCTAAAAATGAAATAAATGCATTCTATAGACCTCAAACATTCACTCTATAATGGAAGATTGTTGTTTTTCGCAATATTTTTGGAAATTTGGGCTCTTTTACTAACATTAACACTTGCGCTGAGGCATCTTTAATGCTCATTTCTTGTCTTTAATGATTTATTCTGGGTTTTATTTTGTTTATTTGATGAAAATGAACAACAATACACACCATGGAAACATTTTTGTTTGATTCGTGTCGAGTGAGATTTTCCCCTAGAACCCAAAGGGGGGGGTATTGGAACTTTTCATGGAAAAATGTGAAAAATTAAAATTCTAAAACTGAAATAAATGCCTTCTATACACCTCAAACATTCACTCTAAAATGGAAGATTGTTGTTTTTCGCAATATTTTTGGAAATTTGGGCTCCTTTACTAACATTAACCCTTGCGCTGAGGCATCTTTTATGCTCATTTCTTGTCTTTAATGATTTATTCTGGGTTTTATTTTGTTTATTTGATGAAAATGAACAACAATACACACCATGGAAACATTTTTGTTTGATTCGAGTCCAGTGAGATTTTCACCTAGAACCCAAAGGGGGGGGTTTAGGCACTTTTCATGGAAAAATGTGAAAAATTAAAATTTCCAAAAATGAAATAAATGCCTTCTATACACCTCAAACATTCACTCTATAATGGAAGATTGTTGTTTTTCGCAATATTTTTGGAAATTTGGGCTCTTTTACTAGCGTTAACACTTGCGCTGAGGCATCTTTTATGCTCATTTCTTGTTTTTAATGATTTATTCTGGGTTTTATTTTGTTTATTTGATGAAAATGAACAAGAATACACACCATGGAAACATTTTTGTTTGATACGAGTCGAGTGAGATTTTCACCTAGAACCCAAAGGGGGGGGTATTGGCACTTTCCATGGAAAAATGTGAAAATTAAAATTTCTAAAAATGAAATAAATGCCTTCTATACACCTCAAACATTCACTTTATAATGGAAGATTGTGGTTTTTCGCAATATTTTTGAAAATTTGGGCTATTTTACTAACATTTATCCTTTCGCTGAGGCATCTTTTATGCTCATTTCTTGTCTTTAATGATTTATTCTGGGTTTTATTTTGTTTATTTGATGAAAATGAACAACAATACACATCATGGAAACAATTTTTTTTGATTTGTGTCGAGTGAGATTTTCACCTAGAACCCACACGGGGGTATTGGCACTTTCCATGGAAAAATGTGAAAAATTAAAATTTCTAAAAATGAAATAAATGCCTTCTATACACCTCAAACATTCACTCTATATTGGAAGATTGTTGTTTTTCGCAATATTTTTGGAAATTTGGGCTCTTTTACTAGCATTAACACTTGCGCTAAGGCATCTTTTATGCTCATTTCTTGTCTTTAATGATTTATTCTGGGTTTTATTTTGTTTATTTGATGAAAATGAACAACAATACACATCATGGAAAAATTTTGGTTGATTTGTGTCGAGTGAGATTTTAACCTAGAACCCACACGGGGGTATTGGCACTTTCCATGGAAAAATTGGAAAAATTAAAATTTCTAAAACTGAAATAAATGCCTTCTATACACCTCGAACATTCACTCTAAAATGGAAGATTGTTGTTTTTCGCAATATTTTTGGAAATTTGGGCTCTTTTACTAACATTAACACTTGCGCTGAGGCATCTTTTATGCTCATTTCTTGTCTTTAATGATTTATTCTGGGTTTTATTTTGTTTATTAGATGAAAAGGAACAACAATACACACCATGGAATCATTTTTGTTTGATTCGAGTCGAGTGAGATTTTCACCTAGAACCCAAAATGGGGGGGGGTTTAGGCACTTTCCATGGAAAAACGTGAAAAATTAAAATTTCCAAAAATGAAATAAATGCCTTCTATACACCTCAAACATTCACTCTATAATGGAAGATTGTTGTTTTTCGCAATTTTTTTGAAAATTTGGGCTCTTTTACTAACATTAATCCTTGCGCTGAGGCATCTTTTATGCTCATTTCTTGCCTTTAATGATTTATTCTGGGTTTTATTTTTTTTTATTTGAAGAAAATGAACAACAAAACACAACATGGAAACATTTTTGTTGGATTCGTGTCGAGTGAGATTTTCACCTAGAACCCAAACGGGGGGGTATTGGCACTTTCCATGGAAAAATGTGAAAAATTAAAATTTCTAAAAATGAAATAAATGCCTTCTATACACCTCAAACATTCACTCTATAATGGAAGATTGTTGTTTTTCGCAATATTTTTGAAAATTTGAGCTCTTTTACTAACATTAATCCTTGCGCTGAGGCATCTTTTATGCTCATTTCTTGCCTTTAATGATTTATTCTGGGTTTTATTTTGTTTATTTGAAGAAAATGAACAACAAAACACACCATGGAAACATTTTTGTTGGATTCGTGTCGAGTGAGATTTTCACCTAGAACCCAAACGGGGGGGTATTGGCACTTTTCATGGAAAAATGTGAAAAATTAAAATTTCTAAAAATGAAATAAATGCCTTCTATACACCTGAAAAATTCACTCTATAATGGAAGATTGTTGTTTTTCGCAATATTTTTGGAAATTTGGGCTCTTTTACTAACATTAACACTTGCGCTGAGGCATCTTTTATGCTCATTTCTTGTCTATAATGATTTATTCTGGGTTTTATTTTGTTTATTAGATGAAAATGAACAACAATACACATCATGGAAACAATTTTGTTTGATTCGTGTCGAGTTAGATTTTCACCTAGAACCCAAAGTGGGGGTATTGGCACTTTCCATGGAAAAATGTGAAAAATTAAAATTTCTAAAAATGAAATAAATGCCATCTATACACCTTAAACATTCACTCTATAATGGAAGATTGTTGTTTTTCGCAATATTTTTGGAAATTTGGGCTCTTTTACTAACATTAACACTTGCGCTGAGGCATCTTTTATGCTCATTTCTTGTCTTTAATGATTTATTCTGGTTTTTATTTTGTTTATTTGAAGAAAATGAACAACAATATACACCATGGAAACATTTTTGTTTGATTCGTGTCGAGTGAGATTTTCACCTAGAACCAACACGGGGGTATTGGCACTTTCCATGGAAAAATGTGAAAAATTAAAATTTCTAAAAATGAAATTAATGCCTTCTATACACCTCAAACATTCACTCTAAAATGGAAGATTGTTGTTTTTCGCAATATTTTTGGAAATTTGGGCTCTTTTACTAGCATTAACACTTGCGCTAAGGCATCTTTTAGGCTCATTTCTTGTCTTTAATGATTTATTCTGGGTTTTATTTTGTTTATTTGATGAAAATGATCAACAATACACATCATGGAAACAATTTTGTTTGATTTGTGTCGAGTGAGATTTTCACCTAGAACCCAAAGGGGGGGTATTGGCACTTTCTATGGAAAAATGTGAAAAATTAAAATTTCTAAAAATGAAATAAATGCCTTCTATACACCTCAAACATTCACTCTAAAATGGAAGATTGTTGTTTTTCGCAATATTTTTGAAAATTTGGGCTCTTTTACTGACATTTATCCTTGCGCTGAGGCATCTTTTATGCTCATTTCTTGTCTTTAATGATTTATTCTGGGTTTTATTTTGTTTATTTGATGAAAATGAACAACAATACACATCATGGAAACAATTTTTTTTGATTTGTGTCGAGTGAGATTTTCACCTAGAACCCACACGGGGGTATTGGCACTTTCCATGGAAAAATGTGAAAAATTAAAATTTCTAAAAATGAAATTAATGCCTTCTATACACCTCAAACATTCACTCTAAAATGGAAGATTGTTGTTTTTCGCAATATTTTTGGAAATTTGGGCTCTTTTACTAGCATTAACACTTGCGCTAAGGCATCTTTTATGCTCATTTCTTGTCTTTAATGATTTATTCTGGGTTTTATTTTGTTTATTTGATGAAAATGAACAACAATACACATCATGGAAACAATTTTGTTTGATTTGTGTCGAGTGAGATTTTCACCTAGAACCCACACGGGGGTATTGCCACTTTCCATGGAAAAATGTGAAAAATTAAAATTTCTAAAACTGAAATAAATGCCTTCTATACACCTCAAACATTCACTCTATAATGAATGATTGTTGTTTTTCGCAATATTTTTGGAAATTTGGGCTCTTTTACTAACGTTAACACTTGCGCTGAGGCATCTTTATGCTCATTTCTTGTTTTTAATGATTTATTCTGGGTTTTATTTTGTTTATTTGATGAAAATGAACAACAATACACACCATGGAAACATTTTTGTTTGATACGTGTCGAGTGAGATTTTCACCTAGAACCCAAAGGGGGGGGTATTGGCACTTTCCATGGAAAAATGTGAAAATTAATATTTCTAAAAATGAAATAAATGCCTTCTATACACCTCAAACATTCACTCTATAATGGAAGATTGTTGTTTTTCGCAATATTTTTGGAAATTTGGGCTCATTTACTAACATTAACACTTGCGCTGAGGCATCTTTTATGCTCATTTCTTGTCTTTATATTCTGGGTTTTATTTTGTTTATTTGATAAAATTGAACAACAATACACATCATGGAAACATTTTTGTTTGATTCGTGTCGAGTGAGATTTTCACCTAGAACCCAAAGGGGGGGTATTGGCACTTTTCATGGAAAAATGTGAAAATTTAAAATTTCTAAAAATGAAATAAATGCATTCTATACACCTCGAACATTCACTCTATTATGGAAGATTGTTGTTTTTCGCGATATTTTTGGAAATTTGGGCTCTTTTACTAACATTAACACTTGCGCTGAGGCATCTTTTATGCTCATTTCTTGTCTTTAATGATTTATTCTGGGTTTTATTTTGTTTATTTGATGAAAATGAACAACAATACACATCATGGAAAAATTTTGGTTGATTTGTGTCGAGTGAGATTTTCACCTAGAACCCACACGAGGGTATTGGCACTTTTCATGGAAAAATTGGAAAAATTAAAATTTCTAAAAATGAAATTAATGCCTTCTATACACCTCAAACATTCACTCTAAAATGGAAGATTGTTGTTTTTCGCAATATTTTTGGAAATTTGGGCTCTTTTACTAACATTAACACTTGCGCTGAGGCATCTTTTATGCTCATTTCTTGTCTTTAATGATTTATTCTGGGTTTTATTTTGTTTATTTGATAAAAAGGAACAATAATACACACCATGGAATCATTTTTGTTTGATTCGAGTCGAGTGAGATTTTCACCTAGAACCCAAAATGGGGGGGGGTTTAGGCACTTTCCATGGAAAAACGTGAAAAATTAAAATTTCCAAAAATGAAATAAATGCCTTCTATACACCTCAAACATTCACTCTATAATGGAAGATTGTTGTTTTTCGCAATATTTTTGGAAATTTGGGCTCTTTTACTAACATTAACACGTGCGCTGGGGCATCTTTTATGCTCATTTCTTGTCTTTAATGATTTATTCAGGGTTTTATTTTGTTTATTTGTTGAAAACGAACAACAATACACACCATGGAAACATTTTTGTTTGATTCGTGTCGAGTGAGATTTTCCCCTAGAACCCAAAGGGGGGGGTATTGGATCTTTTCATGGAAAAATGTGAAAAATTAAAATTTCTAAAAATGAAATAAATGCCTTCTATACACCTCAAACATTCACTGTAAAATGGAAGATTGTTGTTTTTGGCAATATTTTTGGAAATTTGAGCTCTTTTACTAACATTAACACTTGCGCTGAGGCATCTTTTATGCTCATTTCTTGTCTTTAATGATTTATTCTGGGTTTTATTTTGTTTATTTGAAGAAAATGAACAACAATATACACCATGGAAACATTTTTGTTTGATTCGTGTCGAGTGAGATTTTCACCTAGAACCCAAAGGGGGGGGTTTAGGCACTTTTCATGGAAAAATGTGAAAAATTAAAATTTCTAAAAATAAAATAAATGCCTTCTATACCCCTCAAACATTCACTCTATATTTGAAGATTGTTGTTTTTCGCAATATTTTTGGAAATTTGGGCTCTTTTACTAACATTAACACGTGCGCTGAGGCATCTTTTATGCTCATTTCTTGTCTTTAATGATTTATTCTGGGTTTTATTTTGTTTATATGATGAAAATGAACAACAATACACACCATGGAAACATTTTTGTTTGATTCGTGTCGAGTGAGATTTTCACCTAGAACCCAAACGGGGGGGTATTGGCACTTTTCATGGAAAAAAGTGAAAAATTAAAATTTCTAAAAATGAAATAAATGCCTTCTATACACCTCAAACATTCACTCTATAATGAATGATTGTTGTTTTTCGCAATATTTTTGGAAATTTGGGCTCTTTTACTAACGTTAACACTTGCGCTGAGGCATCTTTATGCTCATTTCTTGTTTTTAATGATTTATTCTGGGTTTTATTTTGTTTATTTGATGAAAATGAACAACAATACACACCATGGAAACATTTTTGTTTGATACGTGTCGAGTGAGATTTTCACCTAGAACCCAAAGGGGGGGGTATTGGCACTTTCCATGGAAAAATGTGAAAATTAATATTTCTAAAAATGAAATAAATGCCTTCTATACACCTCAAACATTCACTCTATAATGGAAGATTGTGGTTTTTCGCAATATTTTTGAAAATTTGGGCTATTTTACTAACATTTATCCTTTCGCTGAGGCATCTTTTATGCTCATTTCTTGTCTTTAATGATTTATTCTGGGTTTTATTTTGTTTATTTGATGAAAATGAACAACAATACACATCATGGAAACAATTTTTTTTGATTTGTGTCGAGTGAGATTTTCACCTAGAACCCACACGGGGGTATTGGCACTTTCCATGGAAAAATGTGAAAAATTAAAATTTCTAAAAATGAAATAAATGCCTTCTATACACCTCAAACATTCACTCTATATTGGAAGATTGTTGTTTTTCGCAATATTTTTGGAAATTTGGGCTCTTTTACTAGCATTAACACTTGCGCTAAGGCATCTTTTATGCTCATTTCTTGTCTTTAATGATTTATTCTGGGTTTTATTTTGTTTATTTGATGAAAATGAACAACAATACACATCATGGAAAAATTTTGGTTGATTTGTGTCGAGTGAGATTTTCACCTAGAACCCACACGAGGGTATTGGCACTTTTCATGGAAAAATTGGAAAAATTAAAATTTCTAAAACTGAAATAAATGCCTTCTATACACCTCAAACATTCACTCTAAAATGGAAGATTGTTGTTTTTCGCAATATTTTTGGAAATTTGGGCTCTTTTACTAACATTAACACTTGCGCTGAGGCATCTTTTATGCTCATTTCTTGTTTTTAATGATTTATTCTGGGTTTTATTTTGTTTATTTGATAAAAAGGAACAATAATACACACCATGGAATCATTTTTGTTTGATTCGTGTCGAGTGAGATTTTCACCTAGAACCCAAAGGGGGGGTATTGGCACTTTTCATGGAAAAATGTGAAAATTTAAAATTTCTAAAAATGAAATAAATGCATTCTATACACCTCGAACATTCACTCTATTATGGAAGATTGTTGTTTTTCGCGATATTTTTGGAAATTTGGGCTCTTTTACTAACATTAACACTTGCGCTGAGGCATCTTTTATGCTCATTTCTTGTCTTTAATGATTTATTCTGGGTTTTATTTTGTTTATTTGATGAAAATGAACAACAATACACATCATGGAAAAATTTTGGTTGATTTGTGTCGAGTGAGATTTTCACCTAGAACCCACACGAGGGTATTGGCACTTTTCATGGAAAAATTGGAAAAATTAAAATTTCTAAAAATGAAATTAATGCCTTCTATACACCTCAAACATTCACTCTAAAATGGAAGATTGTTGTTTTTCGCAATATTTTTGGAAATTTGGGCTCTTTTACTAACATTAACACTTGCGCTGAGGCATCTTTTATGCTCATTTCTTGTCTTTAATGATTTATTCTGGGTTTTGTTTTGTTTATTTGATAAAAAGGAACAATAATACATACCATGGAATCATTTTTGTTTGATTCGAGTCGAGTGAGATTTTCACCTAGAACCCAAAATGGGGGGGGGTTTAGGCACTTTCCATGGAAAAACGTGAAAAATTAAAATTTCCAAAAATGAAATAAATGCCTTCTATACACCTCAAACATTCACTCTATAATGGAAGATTGTTGTTTTTCGCAATATTTTTGGAAATTTGGGCTCTTTTACTAATATTAACACGTGCGCTGGGGCATCTTTTATGCTCATTTCTTGTCTTTAATGATTTATTCAGGGTTTTATTTTGTTTATTTGTTGAAAACGAACAACAATACACACCATGGAAACATTTTTGTTTGATTCGTGTCGAGTGAGATTTTCCCCTAGAACCCAAAGGGAGGGGTATTGGCACTTTTCATGGAAAAATGTGAAAAAATAAAATTTCTAAAAATGAAATAAATGCCTTCTATACACCTCAAACATTCACTCTAAAATGGAAGATTGTTGTTTTTCGCAATATTTTTGGAAATTTGAGCTCTTTTACTAACATTAACACTTGCGCTGAGGCATCTTTTATGCTCATTTCTTGTATTTAAGGATTTATTCTGGGATTTATTTTGTTTATTTGATGAAAATGAACAACAATACACACCATGGAATCATTTTTGTTTGATTCGTGTCGAGTGAGATTTTCACCTAGAACCCAAAGGGACTTTGGCACTATTGGCACTTTTCATGGAAAAATGTGAAAAATTAAAATTTCTAAAAATGAAATAAATGCCTTCTATACACCTCAAACATTCACTCTATAATGGAAGATTGTTGTTTTTCGCAATTTTTTTGAAAATTTGGGCTATTTTACTAACATTAATCCTAGCGCTGAGGCATCTTTTATGCTCATTTCTTGCCTTTAATGATTTATTCTGGGTTTTATTTTTTTTATTTGAAGAAAATGAACAACAAAACACACCATGGAAACATTTTTGTTGGATTCGTGTCGAGTGAGATTTTCACCTTGAACCCAAACGGGGGGGTATTGGCACTTTTCATGGAAAAATGTGAAAAATTAAAATTTCTAAAAATGAAATAAATGCCTTCTATACACCTCAAACATTCACTCTATAATGGAAGATTGTTGTTTTTCGCAATATTTTTGAAAATTTGAGCTCTTTTACTAACATTAATCCTTGCGCTGAGGCATCTTTTATGCTCATTTCTTGCCTTTAATGATTTATTCTGGGTTTTATTTTGTTTATTTGAAGAAAATGAACAACAAAACACACCATGGAAATATTTTTGTTGGATTCGTGTCGAGTGAGATTTTCACCTAGAACCCAAACGGGGGGGTATTGGCACTTTTCATGGAAAAATGTGAAAAATTAAAATTTCTAAAAATGAAATAAATGCCTTCTATACACCTCAAACATTCACTCTATAATGGAAGATTGTTGTTTTTCGCAATATTTTTGAAAATTTGAGCTCTTTTACTAACATTAATCCTTGCGCTGAGGCATCTTTTATGCTCATTTCTTGCCTTTAATGATTTATTCTGGGTTTTATTTTGTTTATTTGAAGAAAATGAACAACAATATCCACCATGGAAACATTTTTGTTGGATTCGTGTCGAGTGAGATTTTCACCTAGAACCCAAACGGGGGGGTATTGGCACTTTTCATGGAAAAATGTGAAAAATTAAAATTTCTAAAAATGAAATAAATGCCTTCTATACACCTGAAAAATTCACTCTATAATGGAAGATTGTTGTTTTTCGCAATATTTTTGGAAATTTGGGCTCTTTTACTAACATTAACACTTGCGTTGAGGCATCTTTTATGCTCATTTCTTGTCTATAATGATTTATTCTGGGTTTTATTTTGTTTATTAGATGAAAATGAACAACAATACACATCATGGGAACAATTTTGTTTGATTCGTGTCGAGTGAGATTTTCACCTAGAACCCAAA